>NW_027456955.1:97118-228215 GCF_040206685.1 Ascaphus truei
ACCTCTCCTCCCCACTCACCCTGCCCTCTCCTCCCCCTGCCTCCCCCACCCCCCCCTCACACAGAGACCCGCAGACACTCACATTATACCGGGAATGGGGCAGCATGAAAATCCCCCACAATCACTTATTTAACATTGCTCAAGATTCTGCGTTCTATTATGAAGCATTAAGTCCTGGGAATGCTGGATAAAAGATGGGTGCTGGAGCACTAATGTTCTAAGAGAGGCCTCAGGGTATGCTTGGCCTATAGTGATTTTAGGAGTGGTTACTATTTTTAGAAGCGCCGGAATCTTTCTTTTTTCAAGTCCAGGAAGGGCTTATTCTCTGAATTATTTTCTTGTTGCAAAAATTCACTTTTATCCATTTTGCCTGTCAAATATGCCTGTAATGCATCGCTGCTAATACCCAGCGCTCTCAGGATAATCTCGATGGTTGCACTGAACATGGAGACTGCGATGTGACTGATATCAATTTAATACTTTCGTTTAATTCCTTACAAGTTATCCATAATAATTATGCACAAAGTGAGTCCCCGTCCGAGGCCGTCCCATTCCTAATACTGCACGGCAGTGGACAGCTGTGACGTGTCACCTCTATGGGATACATTGGGTGCACGCCCAAGTCAGTGAAATTAAGTCTGACATCCTCGGCCAGGAGCTGGGAGGTTCACAGAGCGGTCAGTCTGTCTGGAGTCGTTTGTGTCCCTGCGTCCAACAGAAACACAGAGACTCCTCTGGCATCAGATCTTGCATGCAAACCCTGCCTTCCGAGCGGGGCGTCCCTGAGTGGGGCATCTCTTACCTCCGAGCAGAGCGTCTCGAGTGGGGTGTCTCCGAGTGGGCATCTCTTACCTCCGAGCAGAGCGTCTCCGAGCAGGGCGTCCCCTGAGTGGGGCATCTCTTACCTCCGAGCAGAGCGTCTCGAGCGGGGTGTCTCCGAGTGGGGCATCTCCGAGGGGGGCATCTCTTACCTCCAAGAGGAGCGTCTCCGAGCAGAGCGTCTCCGAGCAGAGCGTCTCCGAGCGGGGTGTCTCCAAGTGGGGCATCTCTTACCTCCGAGCAGAGCGTCTCTGAGCGGGGTGTCTCCGAGTGGGGCATCTCTTACCTCCGAGCAGAGCGTCTCCGAGCGGGGCGTCCCTGGAGTGGGCATCTCTTACCTCCGAGCAGAGCGTCTCCGAGCGGGGCATCTCCGAGGGGGGCATCTCTTACCTCCGAGCGGATCGTCTCCGAGCGGGGTGTCTCCGAGTGGGGCGTCTCCGAGGGGGGCATCTCCGAATGGGGCATCTCTGAGTGGGGCATCTCTTACCACCGAGCAGAGCGTCTCCGAGTGGGGTGTCTCCGAGCGGGGCGTCTCCGAGTGGGGCATCTCTTACCTCCGAGCGGAGCGTCTCCGAGTGGGGCGTCTCCGAGTGGGGCATCTCCGAGGGGGCATCTCTTACCTCCGAGCGGGGCATCACCGAGTGGGGCATCTCCGAGTGGGGCATCTCCGAGTGGGGGCATCTCTTACCTCCGAGCGGGCGTCTCCGAGTGGGGCATCTCTTACCTCCGAGCGGGGCGTCTCTTACCTACGAGCGGGGTGTCTCCGAGCGGGTCGTCTCTTATCTCCAAGTGAGGTGTCTCATAGTGGGGCTTCTTTACCTCCGAGTGGGGCACCTCTGAGCGGGGCGTCTCTGAGCAGGGCGTCTCAGAGCGGGGGCTTCTCTTACCTCTGTGCTGGGCGTCTCCAAGCGGGACGTCTCTTGCATCCGAGCAGATCGTCTCAGAGTGGGTCGTCTCAGAGCGGGGCGTCTCCAAGCGGGACGTCTCTTGCATCCGAGCAGATCGTCTCAGAGCGGGTCGTCTCTGAGCGGGTCGTCTCAGAGCGGGGCGTCTCCAAGCGGGACGTCTCCAAGCGGGACGTCTCTTGCATCCGAGCAGATCGTCTCAGAGCGGGTCGTCTCAGAGCGGGTCGTCTCAGAGCGGGGCGTCTCCAAGCGGGACGTCTCCAAGCGGGACGTCTCTTGCATCCGAGCAGATCGTCTCAGAGTGGGTCGTCTCTGAGCGGGTTGTCTCTGAGCGGGTCGTCTCTGAGCGGGTCGTCTCTGAGCGGGTCGTCTCTGAGCGGGTCGTCTCTGAGCGGGGCTTCTCTTACCTCCGAGCAGGCCGGGGGGGTGCATCTCAGGGCGGGGCGTCTCCGTGTGGGCATCTCTTACCTCCGAGAGGGACGTCTCCAAGTGGGGTGTCTTCAAGCGGGGCTTCTCTTACCTCTGAGCGGGTGTCTCCAAGTGGTGCTTCTCTTACCTCCGAGTGGGGCGTCTCCAAGCGGAACGTCTCTTGTCTCCGAGCGGGGCGTCTCCAAGCGGAACGTCTCTTGTCTCCGAGCGGGGCGTCTCTTGTCTCCAAGTGAGGCGTCTCAGAGCGGGCTTCTCTTACCTCGAGCGGGGCTCACTTGGTCTCCAAGTGAGGCGTCTCCGAGCGGGGCTTCTCTTACCTCCTAGGGGGCGTCTCCGAGTGGGGCATATCTTACCTCCGAGCGGGTCGTCTCTGAGCGGAGCATCTCTTGTCTCCAAGCGGGGCATCCGAAAAAGCGGGGCTTCTCTTACCTTCAAGTGGGGCGTCTCAGAGGCGGACGTCTCTTGCCTCCCGCCAAGCAGGTCGTCTCTGAGTGGGTCGTCTCAGAGTGGTGCGTCTCTGAACGTGGTGTCTCTGAACGGGGTGTCTCTTGTCTCCAAGCAGAGCGTCTCTTGTTTCCAAGCTGGGCGTCTCAGAGCGTGTCTTCTCTTACCTCCGAGCGGGGCGTCTCCAACGTGAAATCCTTGTCTCTGAGTGGGGCATCTCTTACCTCTGAGCGGGACTTCTCGTCTCTGAGCAAGGCGTCTCTGAGCGGGGCGTTACTAAGCGGGACGTCTCTGAGCGGGACATCTCGTCTCCAAGCGGGGCGTCTCCGAGCGGGTCGTCTCTTGCCTCTGAGCGGGACTTCTCGTCTCTGAGCGGGGCATCTCGTCTCGAGCGGGCATCTGAGCGGGCCTTCTAATCTCCGAGCGGGGCATCTCTGAGCGGACGTATCGTCTGAGCGGGGCATCTCGTCTGAGCGGGGCGTCTCGTCTCCGAGCGGGCCTTCTAATCTCCGAGCGGGGCATCTCTGAGCGGACGTCTCGTCTGAGCGGGACGTCTCGTCTGAGCAGGGCGTCTCGTCTCTGATCGGAGCATCTCCGAGCAGAGCGTCTCTTCTCTGAGCGGGGCGTCTCTGAGCGGGGTGTCTCCGAGCAGAGCGTCTCTTGCAAATGGAGATTGTTTTAGGGTGAAATTACTGTATATCTTGAGCCTGTTCCTTTATCCGGCAAAACATACAAAAACAACAAAATAACAAACCCCTATCCCATGTAAGGGCTCACTTACTTCCCCAGACCCTATCTGCAGGACTGCAGGGATATTCCCATTACCAGCCTATCACCCCAAAGCCTCAGGAGGTACCTTAATTAACCAGTACACTGCTGGATTTAGAGGCAGTTTCTCTCAAACAATGATAAGTCCCTGTTACAATTACCCTACCCCCTATTATTCATGCTTTGGCAATACTGAAAGTTCTTTCCTCATGCCAAGAAAGCTCATGTGATTTGATGTATGTATGTATGTGTGTGGGTGTATCTGTAAGCGTATGTGTGTGTGTGTCCGTGTATGTATGTGTATCTGTAAGCGTGTGTGTGTGTCCGTGTATGTATGTGTATCTGTAAGCGTATGTGTATGTGTGTGTCCGTGTATGTATGTGTATCTGTAAGTGTATGTGTGTGTGCGCGTTTATACTGTATGTATCTGTAAGTATGTGTGTATAGGTGCCTTTTCCCATCCTCTAAACCACATTGAAGGGGATTGCAAGCTGACGGCCTTGTTTTCTCTCGGGCTGGCGTCGGTTCCTGAGTGCAGATGTATTGGGCGTTCCACGTTCCAGGTGCTTGGGCTGTTCTTCTGCATTGGATCCGTTGCCTGGGAGTTATTGCACGGAACAGCCCGATGCACCTATAAGATACTCCAAGATAATCCTATGAAATAAACACTGCTGCAGGATAAGAGACCCCCGCCCTATGCACAGCCCAACGCATTCTGCCGCAGAACCCCGTGCAGAAGCAGAGCACCGAGAGAAAGCTTCCGCAGAACCACGTGCAGACGCAGAGCACCGAGAGAACGCTTCCGCAGAACCACGTGCAGACGCAGAGCACCGAGAGAAAGCTTCCGCAGAACCACGTGCAGACGCGGAGCACCGAGAGAAAGCTTCCGCAGAACCCCATGCAGACGCAGAGCCCCGAGAGAAAGCTTCCGCAGAACCACGTGCAGACGCGGAGCACCGAGAGAAAGCTTCCGCAGAACCCCATGCAGACGCAGAGCATCGAGAGAAAGCTTCCGCAGAACCACGTGCAGGCACGGAGCACCGAGAGAAAGCTTCCGCAGAACCACGTGCAGACGCAGAGCACCGAGAGAAAGCTTCCGCAGAACCACGTGCAGACGCAGAGCACCGAGAGAAAGCTTCCGCAGAACCACGTGCAGACGCAGAGCACCGAGAGAAAGCTTCCGCAGAACCACGTGCAGGCACGGAGCACCGAGAGAAAGCTTCCGCAGAACCACGTACAGACGCGGAGCACCGAGAGAAAGCTTCCGCAGAACCCCATGCAGACGCAGAGCACCGAGAGAAAGCTTCCGCAGAACCACGTGCAGGCACTGAGCACCGAGAGAAAGCTTCCGCAGAACCACGTGCAGACGCAGAGCACCGAGAGAAAGCTTCCGCAGAACCACGTGCAGACGCAGAGCACCGAGAGAACGCTTCCGCAGAACCACGTGCAGATGCAGAGCACCGAGAGAAAGCTTCCGCAGAACCACGTGCAGACGCAGAGCACCGAGAGAAAGCTTCCGCAGAACCACGTGCAGACGCGGAGCACCGAGAGAAAGCTTCCGCAGAACCCTGTGCAGACGCAGAGCACCAAGAGAAAGCTTCCGCAGAACCACGTGCAGACGCAGAGCACCGAGAGAAAGCTTCCGCAGAACCACGTGCAGACGCAGAGCACCGAGAGAAAGCTTCCGCAGAACCACGTGCAGGCACGGAGCACCGAGAGAAAGCTTCCGCAGAACCACATGCAGACGCAGAGCACCGAGAGAAAGCTTCCGCAGAACCACGTGCAGGCACGGAGCACCGAGAGAAAGCTTCCGCAGAACCCCATGCAGATGCAGAGCACCGAGAGAAAGCTTCCGCAGAACCACGTGCAGGCACGGAGCACCGAGAATAAGCTTCCGCAGAACCACGTGCAGACGCAGAGCACCGAGAGAAAGCTTCCGCAGAACCACGTGCAGACGCAGAGCCCCGAGAGAAAGCTGTCACAGAACCACGTGCAGACGCAGAGCACCGAGAGAAAGCTTCCGCAGAACCACGTGCAGACGCAGAGCACCGAGAGAAAGCTTCCGCGGAACCACGTGCAGGCACGGAGCACCGAGAGAAAGCTTCCGCAGAACCACGTGCAGGCACGGAGCACCGAGAGAACGCTTCCGCAGAACCACGTGCAGGCACGGAGCACCGAGAGAAAGCTTCCGCAGAACCACGTGCAGACATGGAGCACCGAGAGAAAGCTTCCGCAGAACCACGTGCAGGCACGGAGCACCGAGAGAACGCTTCCGCAGAACCACGTGCAGGCACGGAGCACCGAGAGAAAGCTTCCGCAGAACCACGTGCAGACACAGAGCACCGAGAGAAAGCTTCCGCAGAACCCCGTGCAGACGCAGAGCACCGAGAGAAAGCGTCCGCAGAACCACGTGCAGATGCAGAGCACCGAGAGAAAGCTTCCACAGAACCACGTGCAGACGCAGAGCACCGAGAGAAAGTTTCCACAGAACCACGTGCAGGCACGGAGCACCGAGAGAAAGCTTCCGCAGAACCACGTGCAGGCGCGGAGCACCGAGAGAAAGCTTCCGCAGAACCACGTGCAGGCACGGAGCACCGAAAGAAAGCTTCCGCAGAACCACGTGCAGGCACGGAGCACCGAGAGAAAGCTTTCGCAGAACCACGTGCAGGCACGGAGCACCGAGAGAAAGCTTCCGCAGAACCACGTGCAGGCACGGAGCACCGAGAGAAAGCTTCCGCAGAACCACGTGCAGGCACGGAGCACCGAGAGAACGCTTCCGCAGAACCACGTGCAGGCACGGAGCACCGAGAGAAAGCTTCCGCAGAACCACGTGCAGACACGGAGCACAGAGAGAAAGCTTCCGCAGAACCACGTGCAGGCACGGAGCACCGAGAGAACGCTGCCGCAGAACCACGTGCAGGCACGGAGCACCGAGAGAAAGCTTCCGCAGAACCACGTGCAGACGCAGAGCACCGAGAGAAAGCTTCCGCAGAACCCCGTGCAGACACAGAGCACCGAGAGAAAGCGTCCGCAGAACCACGTGCAGACGCAGAGCACCGAGAGAAAGCTGCCGCAGAACCACGTGCAGACGCAGAGCACCGAGAGAAAGTTTCCACAGAACCACGTGCAGGCACGGAGCACCGAGAGAAAGCTTCCGCAGAACCACGTGCAGGCACGGAGCACCGAGAGAAAGCTTCCGCAGAACCACGTGCAGGCGCGGAGCACCGAGAGAAAGCTTCCGCAGAACCACGTGCAGGCACGGAGCACCGAGAGAAAGCTTTCGCAGAACCACGTGCAGGCACGGAGCACCGAGAGAACGCTTCCGCAGAACCACGTGCAGGCACGGAGCACCGAGAGAACGCTTCCGCAGAACCACGTGCAGGCACGGAGCACCGAGAAAAAGCTTCCGCAGAACCACGTGCAGACACGGAGCACCGAGAGAAAGCTGCCGCAGAACCACGTGCAGACGCAGAGCACCGAGAGAAAGCTGCCGCAGAACCATGTGCAGACACGGTGAACCAAGAGAAAGCTTCCGCAGAACCACGTGCAGGCACGGAGCACCGAGAGAAAGCTTCTGCAGAGCCACGTGCAGACGCAGAGCACCGAGAGAAAGCTTCCGCAGAACCACGTGCAGAGCTCCGAGAGAAAGCTTCCGCAGAACCACGTGCAGACGCAGAGCACCGAGAGAAAGCTTCCGCAGAACCACGTGCAGACGCAGAGCACCGAGAGAAAGCCTCCGCAGAACCACGTGCAGGCGCAGAGCACCGAGAGAAAGCTGTCACAGAACCACGTGCAGACACAGAGCACCTAGAGAAAGCTGCCGCAGAACCACGTGCAGACAAGGAGCACCGAGAGAAAGCTGCCGCAGAACCACGTGCAGATGCAGAGCACCGAGAGAAAGCTTCCGCAGAACCACGTGCAGACACGGAGCACCAAGAGAAAGCTGTCACAGAACCACGTGCAGACGCAGAGCACCGAGAGAAAGCTGCCACAGAACCACGTGCAGACGCAGAGCACCGAGAGAAAGCTGCCGCAGAACCACGTGCAGACGCAGAGCACCGAGAGAAAGCTGCCGCAGAACCACGTGCAGACACAGAGCACCGAGATAAAGCTGCCGCAGAACCATGTGCAGACGCAGAGCACAGAGAGAACGCTGTCACAGAACCACGTGCAGACGCAGAGCACCGAGAGAAAGCTGCCGCAGAACCACGTGCAGACACGGAGCACCGAGAGAAAGCTGTCACAGAACCACGTGCAGACGCAGAGCACCGAGAGAAAGCTTCCGCAGAACCACGTGCAGACACATTGAGCACCGAGAGAACGCTTCCGCAGAACCACGTGCAGACGCAGAGCACCGAGAGAAAGCTGCCGCAGAACCACGTGCAGACGCAGAGCACCGAGAGAAAGCTGCCGCAGAACCACGTGCAGGCGCAGAGCACCGAGAGAAAGCTGTCACAGAACCACGTGCAGGCACAAAGCCCTGAGAGAAAGCTTCCGCAGAACCACGTGCAGACATGGAGCACCGTGTGAAAGCTTCCGCAGAACCACGTGCAGACACGGAGCACCGAGAGAAAGCTGCCGCAGAACCACGTGCAGACGCAGAGCACCGAGAGAAAGCTTCCGCAGAACCACGTGCAGACACAGAGCACCGAGAGAAAGCTGCCGCAGAACCACGTGCAGACGCAGAGCACTGAGAGAAAGCTGCCGCAGAACCACGTGCAGACACAGAGCACCGAGAGAAAGCTGCCGCAGAACCACGTGCAGACACAGAGCACCGAGAGAAAGCTTCCGTAGAACCATGTGCAGGCGCAGAGCACCGAGAGAAAGCTGCCACAGAACCACGTGCAAACGCAGAGCACCGAGAGAAAGCTGCCGCAGAACCACGTGCAGACGCAGAGCACTGAGAGAAAGCTGCCGCAGAACCACGTGCAGACGCAGAGCACCGAGAGAAAGCTGCCGCAGAACCACGTGCAGATGACGCAGAGCACGGAGAGAAAGCTGCCGCAGAACCACAGTGCAGACACGGAGCACCGAGAGAAAGCTTCCGCAGAACCAAGTGCAGACACAGAGCACCGAGAGAAAGCTGCCGCAGAACCACGTGCAGACGCAGAGCACCGAGAGAAAGCTGTCACAGAACCACGTGCAGACGCAGAGCACCGAGAGAAAGATTCAGCAGAACCACATGCAGACACGGAGCACCGAGAGAACGCTTCCGCAGAACCACATGCAGACGCATAGGACCGAGAGAACGCTTCCGCAGAACCACGGTGCAGACGCATAGGACCGAGAGAACGCTTCTGCAGAACCACGGTGCAGACACAGAGCACGCAGCATTCTCTCGGTGCTCCGTGTCTGCACGTGGTTCTGTGACAGCTTTTTCTTGGTGCTCCGCGTCTGCACGTGGTTCTTTGGCAGCTTTCACTTGGTGCTCCGCGTCTGCACGTGGTTCTGCGGCAGCTTTCTCTCATGCTCTGCTTCTGTACGTGGTTCTGCGGCAGCTTTCTCTCGTGCTCCGTGTCTGCACGTGGTTCTGTGACAGCTTTTTCTTGGTGCTCCGCATCTGTATGTGGTTCTTTGGCAGCTTTCACTTGGTGCTCCGCGTCTGCACGTGGTTCTGCGGCAGCTTTCTCTCGTGCTCGGCATCTGCACGTGGTTCTGTCGCAGCTTTCTCACTGTGCTCTGCGTCTGCACGTGGTTCTGCGGCAGCTTTCTCTCGTGCTCGGCATCTGCACGTGGTTCTGCGGCAGCTTTCTCTCGTGCTCGGCATCTGCACCGTGGTCCTGTGGCAGCTTTCTCTCTGTGCTTGGCGTCTGCACCGTGGTTCTGTGGCAGCTTTCTCTCTGTGCTCAGCGTCTGCACCGTGGTTCTGTGGCAGTTTTCTCTCGGTACTCTGTGTCTGCACGTTGTTCTGTGGCAGCTTTCTCTCGGTGCTCCGTGTCTGCACTGTGGTTCTGTGGCAGCTTTCTCTCGGTGCTCCGTGTCTGCACTGTGGTACTGTGGCAGCTTTCTCTTGGTGCTCCGTGTCTGCACTGTGGTTCTGTGGCACCATCGAGGGACGCACCAGAATAACCCTGGTGGAGGGCCTGGAGCGGCATGAAGCCGACTTGCCAGGGATTGCTGAGGATAAAGATGGGGTAGTGAACACGGACTCTGCTGACGGGAACGAGGGCCGCAAGAGTGAACTGGAGGAGGATAGAAGCCCTACCTCAGGCGCCACGCTAGCTGTTCCTACTACAGCAGAGCTAGAAACCCTCCCTCAGGCGCCACGTTAGCTGTTCCTACTACAGCAGACATAGAAACCCTCCCTCAGGCGCCACGCTAGCTGTTCCTACTACAGCAGAGATAGAAACCCTCCCTCAGGCGCCACGCTAGCTGTTCCTACTACAGCAGAGATAGAAACCCTCCCTCAGGCGCCACGCTAGCTGTTTCTACTACAGCAGAGATAGAAACCCTCCCTCAGGCGCCACGCTAGCTGTTCCTACTACAGCAGAGATAGAAACCCTCCCTCAGGCGCCACGCTAGCTGTTCCTACTACAGCAGAGATAGAAACCCTCCCTCAGGCGCCACGCTAGCTGTTCCTACTACAGCAGAGATAGAAACCCTCCCTCAGGCGCCACGCTAGCTGTTCCTACTACAGCAGAGATAGAAACCCTCCCTCAGGCGCCACGCTAGCTGTTCCTACTACAGCAGAGATAGAAACCCTCCCTCAGGCGTCACGCTAGCTGTTCCTACTACAGCAGAGATAGAAACCCTCCCTCAGGCGCCACGCTAGCTGTTCCTACTACAGCAGAGATAGAAACCCTCCCTCAGGCGTCACGCTAGCTGTTCCTACTACAGCAGAGATAGAAACCCTCCCTCAGGCGCCACGCTAGCTGTTCCTACTACAGCAGAGATAGAAACCCTCCCTCAGGCGCCACGCTAGCTGTTCCTACTACAGCAGAGATAGAAACCCTCCCTCAGGCGTCACGCTAGCTGTTCCTACTACAGCAGAGATAGAAACCCTCCCTCAGGCGCCACGCTAGCTGTTCCTACTACAGCAGAGATAGAAACCCTCCCTCAGGCGTCACGCTAGCTGTTCCTACTACAGCAGAGATAGAAACCCTCCCTCAGGCGCCACGCTAGCTGTTCCTACTACAGCAGAGATAGAAACCCTCCCTCAGGCGCCACGCTAGCTGTTCCTACTACAGCAGAGATAGAAACCCTCCCTCAGGCGCCACGCTAGCTGTTCCTACTACAGCAGAGATAGAAACCCTCCCTCAGGCGCCACGCTAGCTGTTCCTACTACAGCAGAGATAGAAACCCTCCCTCAGGCGCCACGCTAGCTGTTCCTACTACAGCAGAGATAGAAACCCTCCCTCAGGCGCCACGCTAGCTGTTCCTACTACAGCAGAGATAGAAACCCTCCCTCAGGCGCCACGCTAGCTGTTCCTACTACAGCAGAGATAGAAACCCTCCCTCAGGCGCCACGCTAGCTGTTCCTACTACAGCAGAGATAGAAACCCTCCCTCAGGCACCACGCTAGCTGTTCCTACTACAGCAGAGATAGAAACCCTCCCTCAGGCACCACGCTAGCTGTTCCTACTACAGCAGAGATAGAAACCCTCCCTCAGGCGCCACGCTAGCTGTTCCTACTACAGCAGAGAATTTAGCTTTTTTGTTCTGATACTTCAGAATTCGTTTCCCCTTGTAAGTGTCAAACAAAATCTATGATGGCTGGTCCAGTAGGACATTACCGGACCTGGGACCCATTTGCGGTTGTTGCCCGGTGGGTATGGGCTGCCGACAGACAGCCGACCCAAGAGGGCTTTAAGAGGACCTTGAGGGGCACGAAGCCGGCATGGCTGAGTGCGCTGATGCGGTAGTGGTCGTGGCCACTGCCGGTGGGGCCAAGCGCCCGGAGACCGAGCCCCTCGAGACTGTCTCGGAGGGGAACCTTAACCCACCAGGGCTTGCTCCACTAGCCATTCCTACCACAGCAATTGATTTTGTGGCTCTGATAGCCGCACTGGGACCAGGAGCGTCCGTGGCTGAGCTCAGACTCTCTCTCGAGAGAGCCCTGCAACCCCCCTGTTCTGGGGTGCTATTCCCTGTAGCTGCACCAGCAGCGGCGCACTGTGCGAACTCGCGGCCTCAGTCAGAAAAGCGGGTCCTGACCCCCGCTACACTGCCGGTGATCAGAGCGTCCAGGTAGCTGACTCTTCCCAGGCCATCAAGCTGTGGTGGAGTCAGCCCAGAGCCAGGGAAACTACTAGAGAGGTCGACCGAGACAGTGCCGGCGAACCTGCCTCCATGGGAGCCACCGTGCTGGCTAAGGAGGGCACCACACCTGTGCCCTGCCTCGCATCCACCAAGATGGTGGAGAGCTGTGTGCGCCTGAAGGCATAGCCATGAAAGCGGGTCTTAACCCCCGTTACTTTGCTGGCTAGCAGAGCCTTCCCAAGCGCTGACTCTCCCCAAGCCACCAAGCAGTGGCAGAGTCAGCAGATTGCTGGAGAAGAGGCAGCCAATACGGCAGAGGACACCCATGATGACCGCTGCTCATGGGGAGACCGGCCGGACCATCTGCGGCTGGGCTACCCCAACATTC
The DNA here is from genome assembly GCF_040206685.1 of Ascaphus truei. Classification (NCBI taxonomy): domain Eukaryota; kingdom Metazoa; phylum Chordata; class Amphibia; order Anura; family Ascaphidae; genus Ascaphus; species Ascaphus truei. The sequence continues at coordinate 109,071 of NW_027456955.1, forward strand.
CCCGATCTAGTATCCCCAATCCGGGGCAACGTTCCCCAGCTACAGGGCTGTCCACCTGCGAGAGGCTAACCCCAACAGAGGAACAGACAGCAGCCATACAGCTGGAGAAGCAGAGGACCCAACCAGCGGTCCCCACAACAGCTACCAGCAGCACAGCGGTGGAGCTCGATGGGCAGCAAAGTACAGCCATCGGGCTGCAGGACCAGAAGATTTTTGCATTCAGGGGTCACAGGCAATCGGCAGGCGGTCGGCCTGGGGAACTGTGACGGTGCTCATCTCAAATCAGGAGGCAGACCCGCAGGGCTGAAGTAGGGATGTAAATAAACCGACCAGAGCCCTGGGACAGAGTCCTGTAAGAGTATTCGTAGTCGGTATGGAAGCAGGGGTCAGGGCTGGCGGCAATGGTGGGGATTCCAGGGGACAGGCAAAAGGTCAGGGCAGGCGGCCGTGGTGCAAAGTTCAGGCAACAGGCAAAGGGTCAGGGCAGGCGGAAGGCAGAGAGGTCAGGGTCACGGTCCGGGTTTAGCAACAAGGAATCCAAACAGGTAACAGAAAGGGCGACAGCAAAGACCGACAGGAGCTGCAGAAACACATAACTTTGCTCTGCGACTCCCACCAGGAAGTGCAGCCGTATATAGCAGGCTGCCAGTAACCAAAATGGCCAAATGGAGTAGAAAGGGCAGGCAGCCAGGAAAACATGAACTGGCAGCAAAACCCGGCATGGATCGAGCAGAATCCTTACAGGTACCCCAGCGCAACCACTACGGATCCTGGTGAAGCTACCAGGAGAGGATGCTCCTGTGACCCGAGTCACAGGGAGCCAAAATCGGACAGTTAACCAGGCGGTGGTGCCTTTGGTGCCACCGTCCATCACAGTGGGTTATGCTCCCCAGCTTTGGCACCAACAGCAGTGATCGCCGCTCCCCTGCATTTGGAACCATCATGTTCCAGGGTCACCGAGGAGACCAGGCAGGTAAGCCAGACTCAGCCTAAACTCTGTCCTGACATCCCTGTTGACCATTCCCCTAACTTAGTGACTGAGGGTGAACGGCCAGAGCTCTGTGAACGGACCTGGGAGATGGTGCGGGTAGACCCTGATTTGGAGGGCATGAGACCTCGGGCGGCCGAGTCTGCCTCCAAGATCATGCCCGATCAGTTCCCCAGACCCTGTGTGCTTTTGTACTGGGAACCACCCCCGGTTGCTCCGGCTAGACTATGGACATAGAGAGGCCAGTTAGTGAGCCCCTGGGTGGATCGAGAACAGAGCTTAGAGGGGAATCAGGAGAGCCTGCTGACAGCGCATCAGGGGGTCGCTCACACCAGTGCTCGCCTGGTGCCACCGTTCTGCGGGCTGGAGGCATTCCAGGAGGTATCGCGTTCTGTCTGACTGTCACCAGGGGTATGTATGCCCTTACATTACAAGGCTATGAGTGAGTCGGCGATGTTAGCTGTATGCAGCTCGCCGCTGGGAGATCTGGAGAGCCAGGCTCTTCCCGATTTCCTAGAAGAGGCTAGGCAGAAGGCTCAGTGGAGCAGGGGATATCATTCCTCAGCTCTCCCGCGGGAGTGGAAGCAAAAGGTAGGAAAGATAGACCAGGTCCTGGCTCCGGATAAGCCGGCAGGATCTAGCCATCTGATCGGCCGGTCGACACCGGGGATCACAGACCCCTACACCGGACCATGTTCAGGGTCTCGGCGGAAGGGGAACAGTTTGCAGGGGGCTAAGGAGATCATGCTGACGGGGCATCAGGGGGTTGCTCACACCGGAGCCCAGCTAGTGCAACCGTTCTGTGGGCTGGAGGCATCGGCCGAGCCTGGGATGTCTGCCAGCTAGGAGGCAGGCCGGGAGACAGTGCGAGAGCTCTCCGGAGACTGCCACCGGGATTAAGTGTGCATTTCCAGTGAGAGGCTGGGAGTGGGATGGTGACGTTTTAGTATACAACCCGCCGCAGGGAGATCAGGAGAGCCAGGCTCTGCCCAATGCCCTGATAGTAGCCAGGGATGGAGGCTCCATGGAGCAAGGGGAGATAGGTCCCCAGCTCGCAGCTCCCCAGCGGGAGCAAAGGCGAGAGGTAGTGGAGAGAGAGAGCGGGTCCTAGTTCTGGAGAAGCCGGGCAAGACTCATCCAACTGATCACCCAGTCGACACAGGGGATCATAGACCCTTCCACAGGACCACATACAGGGTCTCTGTGGAGGGGGAACGGAGTACAGAGAGGGAGATAGAGGAGATGCAGGGCTACTGTAGAAGGGGGGATTACCAGTGTAGCGTCCCAGACAGACCCCTGACTGGGGTGACCCAGAGGCGGCTCAAGGTGCTGGCAGCCTGGTGCAAGAGTGCCTGGCAACTGTGTTGGCTCTGGAGCGAGGGCAGCCCTATGTGTGTGGGAAGCCCTACCCAGTGGTCCTGGATCCTCAGCCCCTAAGTTGGTTACATAGGGTAGCGGGGGAGATTGGGAAGTAGCTGCAGTGGAGCCCTGCCCTTCAGGACTTGGGCTTTAAAAAGGGCAAGGAGTTCGGCAACATAGGCAGCCGCCCTCAACAGGACAACCCCAGTGACATATGGACCTCAAGGATTTTCAGGCTAGGGGAGCCACCTGATGGGGTGGTTGCCCCAGAGCCCTCATCGTGAGGGGGAAGATGTGATGGTAGGGGTAGCTGGCTAATAAAGAGAAATCCCAGCTAGTTACCCCTAAAAAAATGTATAGCTTGGCTGGCTAAGTAATGTATATTTCAGCCCAATGTATGTAATGTCTGGGGAAGTACAGGGAATGTGGGCTAGCAGTGTGTAATTCTAAGTCCTGTCTTTTACATTAATACTGATGCAGCGGCCGTTATTCGAACACTTCACGCGTCATGTACATCGGAATCCCGATTTGAAACCGCGGGATGAATTCCAGCCTTCCCGCACTAAGATGCGAGCGCGGCGAGTGCAGAAAAACGAATTTTAGTGTTCTGGCTATTAAAAACATGAAATTGACACAGTAGCACAGTACTGTACACATTACAATTCATCCATTTTATTGCAAACGAAGAAACAGAATCCATGAAATTCAAACAAAACATCCGCGATATGCGCGGGTGCCTGGGGCGATTAGCCGCGTTCATGCTGCGTGGGGAACAGCAGAGAACTCAAAATCGGCGCCGTGATGTGTTCGAATAACAGCCGTTGCATCAGTACCTTATGTCTGTATTTATTCCTGTGTTAGCAATCCCCCCCAATTAGATACTTGGTATTGTGTGGTGATGAAATTAACATGTCAGCCCTGCAAATCAAAATGATGTTATGTGCCTGTTTCTATCATTTCTATGGAGGGAGTTTCTGTAATCCATTAAGCTGAGATGTTCCATAGAAAAGATATGATCAGGATAAAGGTAGGGGACTAATTAATAGAATCAGTTACCAGGTCTGAGTCCCAGGCACAGTTTCTCTTGGCTGGCTGCCCTTGCTCAATGTTAAAGGATATATAAGGGACACTGATCAGAGCACTAGTCCATCTGAGAGAAACTCTGGGCAGGAGTGTGGAGTTTTACTGTGACCAGCTGGAGATACATGTCCGAGTGGCTGCTGTGTGTTCAGCACTCTGATATCCTGAAGCAGAGAAGCGGACACGGTAAACCCATTTGAAGCGGGTCCCTGCACCTAGTGAGACTAGAGACTTCCTCCCAGGTCCCCAGCGAGGTAAGTGTATGTTATATTGTGTATTTGTATATTTGCTGGTTTACCCAGAATAAACTCCGTTTGTTAAATTACTTTGTCCTGTACTTAGTGATAGTGAACCCAGAAGGTTTCTGTGTTAAAAGTACTGGTCTCCCGTGACATTAGGTATGTGTGCTTTGTTTCTTATAAGCACCAGTTTGAGGGTTTGTGGGGGGTTTAACAGTGAGGCAGGGCGTGGTGTTACACATGCAAACACACCAGGTGGATGATTTAATGAAGTTGTTTGAAGTCCGTGCCTGACCTCACTGAACCCTGAAAGCTTTTATCACTCAATGCTCCTTTTTCTCCAGTGAAATACAACTCCTGCTGTTCAGAAAGGCAGCTTCATATCAACACTTACCCTGGGGGTAACTCCTGCATTCCTGACCCCATCTATTAACACTTCCGTTTCCCTTATATGTTTCAGGAGTATCCTCAGAGCATATGAATTGTATTGTGTGGAAAGAGCAATACTCTCAACACCTGACAATTCCTGGTCAGGCACGGACTTCAAATAACTTCATTAAATCATCCACCGGTTGTGTTTGGCAAATGAGTAACACCACGCTCTGCCTCACTGTTTAACCGCCCACAATCCCTCAAGCTGGTGCTAGTAAGAAACAAAGCACACATACTTAACAAGTCTACTGTGACAAGGGGTGCTATGGTATCTCTGGGTTGCACCCTGAAGATACGGCCCACGTCATGGGAACATGTATATAAATGTATTGTTGCTATGTTCCCCCTGTGAATGTATGTCCTTGTCCCTTCTTAGGTGTTTGTACTGTTTGTGGCTAAGTGGGATTGGACCCATTCCATATGTAACCTGTGTGGGGTTATAACTCAGGAGCCGCGGGGGCTAGCAACTAGTTTCTGGTATCGCCACGCCTTGCTAGAAGGGGCGAAACTTTGTGGGGCAAAACCCAGAGTCTTGGGGAACCCCTTCCTAGTAATCAAAAAAATATTATTTTACTGAACAGAACCAGGTGACAAACCTTCCTTACATACTAATGCCTCTGCTCTCATGTCCAATGAAGCCAGGTGGTGGGCCCATCAAAGTGTGTAAACAAACACTTGTCAAGGTGTCCCCAGTCTCGCAGACCCTGTTCCACACTCAAAGGGAGTTCGCGCCTCACTCAGCCAGATCAAAAGAGGACAGAAAAAGCCCTTTGATGCGCGCAGACATTCTGGCATCTCTCTGAAGTGTAAGGTATAACTGAAAGCCCCAAACTGTTCTTGTGTGTCTTAGAACAGCTCAGCCTGTGTCAGTCTGTCTCTGCACTCGGTCCTTGAGGGGACTGGATCTGTATACCTTGTGGGATGTATTGGGGGTCTCTTGCGGGAGACTACGTTCCTGGGTCCGGCTTACAGCAGGACTCTCGGAACTAAACCCCTGTCTGTGTGAGGGGCCCGGTTCCATACGCTCTGGTGCGTCCTGAGCCAAAGAAACCAAAGTCTTTTTGAAGAGTTCCTCCAGCCATCAGCTTGTGCTGCCGCAGAGAGCTGATACCTTTACCCCTTGCACAGCTAACCAGTAGAGGTCGGTCCCCGGACTATTGGGACAGCCTTTACCGGTAATCGCACCAAGGACAAGGACTGTTTTTATCCGTTGTGTGCCCGCTCTCCAAGCGGCCCCCAGGACATTGCTGTACCCATAACGAACTGTTTCCCCGACCCGGAAACAGAGGGACTACTGTGGCTACGCCTGGCACCACCTCCGGGTAACCTACTCTGCGGGGAGAAACCCAATCCCTTCCCAGGTGGGAGGTGGGTCACACAGCGGTTAATTGTGTGTTGTGTGTACGTTTGTGTGCTTCTATTCTGTTGTCCTTGCAAATAAACATAGTTTCTTGTAACTCCGTGTCTCCAACGAATTTGTGGGGTCTGCTCAGTATCGTTACGTGACAGTGAGTAAGCACCGAGCACACTTAGGCTGAGTCCCCGCTGGCTCTGACCGTGCTATGCGCTTGGCGCTTAGCCCTGTGAATGGGAATCCTTCCGTTCACGCTCACGCTGTGCGCGTGCGCTCATGCGTGGGCACGCACGCTCTCCCAAGCTTTGTGCTTGGGGAGACAAGAGAGCTATATTTTCGAGCTCAGAGCATGTGACCCTGCTCTGACCAATGGGAAGAGAGAGGGCGTCTTCTAATGTCCTGTCACTATACACCAAACACAACATGGAATTTAGCGGAGGAAAGAGGGGGAGGGAGAGAAGAGGGAAGGGGGGGGAGAGAGGAGGGAAGGGGGGGGAGAGAGGAGGGAAGGGGGGGGAGAGAGGAGGGAAGGGGGGGGGGAGAGGAGGAAAGGGGGGGGAGAGAGGAGGAAAGGGGGGGGAGAGAGGATGGAAGGGGGGGAGAGAGGAGGGAAGGGGGGGAGAGAGGAGGGAAGGGGGGGAGAGAGGAGGGAAGGGGGGGAGAGAGGAGGGAAGGGGGGGGAGAGAGGAGGGAAGGGGGGAGAGAGGAGGGAAGGGGGGGAGAGAGGAGGGAAGGGGGGGAGAGAGGAGGGAAGGGGGGGGGGAGAGAGGAGGGAAGGGGGAGAGAGGAGGAAAGGGGGGGGAGAGAGGAGGGAAGGGGGGGAGAGAGGAGGGAAGGGGGGGAGAGAGGAGGGAAGGGGGGGAGAGAGGAGGGAAGGGGGGGAGAGAGGAGGAAAGGGGGGGGAGAGAGGAGGAAAGCGGGGGAGAGGAGGGAAGGGGGGGGAGAGAGGAGGGAAGGGGGGGGAGAGAGGAGGGAAGGGGGGGGACAGAGGAGGGAAGGGGGGGAGAGAGGAGGGAAGGGGGGGAGAGAGGAGGGAAGGGGGGGAGAGAGGAGGGAAGGGGGGAGAGGAGAGGGAAGGGGGGGAGAGAGGAGGGGGAAGGGGGGGAGAGAGGAGGGAAGGGGGGAGAGAGGAGGGAAGGGGGGAGAGAGGAGGGAAGGGGGAGAGAGGAGGGAAGGGGGAGAGGAGGGAAGGGGGAGAGAGGAGGGAAGGGGGAGAGAGGAGGGAAGGGGGGAGAGGAGGGAAGGGGGGAGAGAGGAGGAATGGGGAGAGAGGAGGGAAGGGGGAGAGAGGAGGGAAGGGGGGAGAGAGGAGGGAAGGGGGGGGAGAGAGGAGGGAAGGGGGGGGAGAGGAGGGAAGGGGGGGGAGAGGAGGGAAGGGGGGGAGAGGAGGGAAGGGGGGGAGAGAGGAGGGAAGGGGGGAGAGAGGAGGGAAGGGGGGAGAGAGGAGGGAAGGGGGGGAGAGAGGAGGGAAGGGGAGGGAGAGAGGAGGGAAGGGGAGGAGAGAGGAGGGAAGGGGAGGGAGAGAGGAGGGAAGGGGGGAGAGAGGAGGGAAGGGGGGGAGAGAGGAGGGAAGGGGGGGTGAGAGGAGGGAAGGGGGGGAGAGAGGAGGGAAGGGGGGGAGGAGAGGAGGGAAGGGGGGGAGAGAGGAGGGAAGGGGAGGGAGAGAGGAGGGAAGGGGGGGGGGAGAGGAGGTGGAAGGGGGGGAGAGAGGAGGGAAGGGGGAGAGAGAGGAGAGGGAAGGGGGGGAGAGAGAGGAGAGGGAAGGGGGGGGAGAGAGAGGAGAGGGAAGGGGGGGAGAGAGAGGAGAGGGAAGGGGGGGAGAGAGGAGAGGGAAGGGGGGGAGAGAGGAGGGAAGGGGGGAGTGAGGAGAGGGAGGGGAAGGGGGGGAGAGAGGCGGGAAGGGGGGAGAGAGGAGGGAAGGGGGGAGGAGAGGAGGGAAGGGGGGAGAGAGGAGGGAAGGGGGGAGATAGGAGGGATGGGGGGGAGAGAGGAGGGAAGGGGGGGGAGAGAGGAGGGAAGGGGGGGAGAGAGGAGGGAAGGGGGGGAGAGAGGAGGGAAGGAGGGAGAGAGGAGGGAAGGGGGGGGGAGAGGAGGGAAGGGGGGGGAGAGAGGAGGGAAGGGGAGGGAGAGAGGAGGGAAGGGGAGGGAGAGAGGAGGGAAGGCGAGGGAGAGAGGAGGGAAGGGGAGGGAGATAGGAGGGAAGGGGGGGAGAGGAGGGAAGGGGGAGAAAGGAGAGAAGGAGGGAGAGCAATGCGGGGAAAGAGGAGGGAGAGAGCGGGAGGGAGAGAGCGGGGGGGAGAGAGGAGGAAAGGGGGGGGAGAGAGAGGAAAGGGGGGGAGAGAGGAGGAAAGGGGGGGGAGAGAGGAGGAAAGGGGGGGGGGAGAGGAGGAAAGGGGGGGGGAGAGAGGAGGAAAGGGGGGGGGGAGAGAGGAGGAAAGGGGGGGAGAGAGGAGGAAAGGGGGGGAGAGAGGAGGAAAGGGGGGGGAGAGGGAGGAAGGAGGTAGAGAAAAAATGGAGACACAGAGAGACACACACAGAGAGACACACAGAGAGAGACACACAGAGAGAGAGAGAGAGAGAGAGAGAGAGAGAGAGAGAGAGAGAGACATACACATACACATACACATACACATACACATACACATACACATACACATACACATACACATACACATACACATACACATACACACACACACACACACCCACAGACAGACACACAGACACAGAGACAGCCCCTATCCAGCCAATGACACGCCCCTCCCGTAATAGACACGCCCATCCCATAATAGACACGCCCCTCCCGTCATAGACACGCCCATCCCATAATAGACACGCCCCTCCCGTAATAGTCACATGAGGCGACCGCCCTTGAAAAAACAAATATTCCCGGCTTCCAAAGTTGGCGACGCGCCGTCGCTCCGTTGCATTGTCGCCGTCGCGCTTACTATAAGCGCACGCGGCGGCTGCGGCAATGTATTTGTTTTTGGGCACTATACGCACGGCCTTTGGCCTGTTCTATACTGCGTGCGCTTGCTACGCCGTGCACGCGCGCAGTAGTTATAGTTGGCTGAGGTTAGTCGCCGCTACTGTCGCTGAAATGTGTGTGTGTGGTGTGTGTGTGTGTGTGTGTGTGTGTGTGTGTGTGTGTGTGTGTGTGTGTGTGTGTGTGTGTGTGTGTGTGTGTGTGTACTATTAATAAATAATTTATTAACGTATTTATTTATTTCAAACGTATTTATAATACACACACATACACACACACACACATACACACACACACACACACACACAGTACCTCACAGTATACACACAAAAAGTGTGCACGCAGCGCACGGCCGCACACACTATATTACAAGCCTAAGGGCCGTTCTATAGTGTGTGCGCCCGTGCCTGTGGGAACTGAGCACACTTGCATAGCAGTGAGTGCTGCACAGGAGTGAGTAAGCACCGAGTGCACTTACATAGCAGTGAGTGCTGCACACTGTGAGTAAGCACCGGGCACACTTACACAGCAGTGAGTAGATAGCAAACTGTTACAAAGCACCAAGCGCACTTACACAGCAGTGAGTGCTGCACACTGTGAGTAAGCACCGAGTACACTTACACAGCATGAGTGCTGCACACTATGAGTAAGCACCGAGCACACTTATACAGCAGTGAGTACACTTACACAGCAGTGAGCACACTTACACAGCACCGAGCACTTACACAGCACGGAGCACACTTACACAGCACGGAGCAAACTTACACAGCACCAAGCACACTTACACAGCAGTGAGCACACTTACACAGCAGTGAGCACACTTACACAGCAGTGAGCACACTTACACAGCAGTGAGCACACTTACACAGCACCGAGCACTTACACAGCACGGAGCACACTTACACAGCACGGAGCAAACTTACACGGCACCGAGCACACTTACACAGCACGGAGCAAACTTACACGGCACCGAGCACACTTACACCGCACTGAGCACACTTACACAGCAGTGAGCACACTTACACAGCACGGAGCACACTTACACAGCACCGAGCACACTTATACAGCACCGAGCACACTTACACAGCAGTGAGTAGGTAGCATACATCAGGCCGGTAACCGGCTGAATTGATTCTTAATAAAAACAAAAAGTGTAACCAGAAAATAAACGTGAGGATTACAGAGACACTAACGTGTGAGCGGAGACATGGTCTGGCAGCGAATCCTGACACACCGCAACCTCTCCCAAACTGCTGGTTTCTATAGCAACGCTGAGCATCTCAAGTAAACACAGACTCAGAGAGCACTTTCCCAATCACACAGCGGGGACGATTCACTAAGCAGTGAGTAAAGACACTGGGGCCAAGTCACTAAGCAGTGAGTAAAGACACTGGGGCCGATTCACTAAGCAGTGAGTAAAGACACTGGGGACGAGTCACTAAGCAGTGAGTAAAGACACTGGGGCGAGTCACTAAGCAGTGAGTAAAGACACTGGGGACGAGTCACTAAGCAGTGAGTAAAGACACTGGGGCGAGTCACTAAGCAGTGAGTAAAGACACTGGGGCCCAGTCACTAAGCAGTGAGTAAAGACACTGGGGCCGATTCACTAAGCAGTGAGTAAAGACACTGGGGACGAGTCACTAAGCAGTGAGTAAAGACACTGGGGCCGAGTCACTAAGCAGTGAGTAAAGACACTGGGGCCAAGTCACTAAGCAGTGAGTAAAGACACTAGGGCGAGTCACTAAGCAGTGAGTAAAGACACTGGGGCGAGTCACTAAGAGGTGAGTAAAGACACTGCGGCCGAGTCACAAAGCAGTGAGTAAAGACACTGGGGCCAAGTCACTAAGCAGTGAGTAAAGACACTAGGGCGAGTCACTAAGCAGTGAGTAAAGACACTGGGGTGAGTCACTAAGCAGTGAGTAAAGACACTGGGGCCGATTCACTAAGCAGTGAGTAAAGACACTGGGGACGAGTCACTAAGCAGTGAGTAAAGACACTGGGGCGAGTCACTAAGCAGTGAGTAAAGACACTGGGGCGAGTCACTAAGCAGTGAGTAAAGACACTGGGGTGAGTCACTAAGCAGTGATTAAAGACACTGGGGCCAAGTCACTAAGCAGTGATTAAAGACACGGGCTGATTCACTAAGCAGTGAGTAAAGACACGGGGGCCGATTCACTAAGCAGTGAGTAAAGACACTGGGGCCGAGTCACTAAGCAGTGAGTAAAGACACTGGGGTGAGTCACTAAGAGGTGAGTAAAGACACTGCGGCCGAGTCACTAAGCAGTGAGTAAAGACACTGGGGTCGAGTCACTAAGCAGTGAGTAAAGACACTGTGGTGAGTCACTAAGAGGTGAGTAAAGACACTGCGGCCGAGTCACTAAGCAGTGAGTAGAGACACTGGGGCCAAGTCACTAAGCAGTGAGTAAAGACACTAGGGCGAGTCACTAAGCAGTGAGTAAAGACACTGGGGTGAGTCACTAAGCAGTGAGTAAAGACACTGGGGCCGATTCACTAAGCAGTGAGTAAAGACACTGGGGACGAGTCACTAAGCAGTGAGTAAAGACACTGGGGTGAGTCACTAAGCAGTGAGTAAAGACACTGGGGCCGATTCACTAAGCAGTGAGTAAAGACACTGGGGTGAGTCACTAAGCAGTGAGTAAAGACACGGGGGGCCAACTCACTAAGCAGTGAGTAAAGACACTGGGGCCGAGTCACTAAGCAGTGAGTAAAGACACTGGGGTGAGTCACTAAGAGGTGAGTAAAGACACTGCGGCCGAGTCACTAAGCAGTGAGTAAAGACACTGGGGCCAAGTCACTAAGCAGTGAGTAAAGACACTGGGTGAGTCACTAAGAGGTGAGTAAAGACACTGCGGCCGAGTCACTAAGCAGTGAGTAAAGACACTGGGGCCAAGTCACTAAGCAGTGAGTAAATACACTAGGGCGAGTCACTAAGCAGTGAGTAAAGACACTGGGGCGAGTCACTAAGCAGTGAGTAAAGACACTGAGGCGAGTCACTAAGCAGTGAGTAAAGACACTGAGGCGAGTCACTAAGCAGTGAGTAAAGACACTGGGGCCGAGTCACTAAGCAGTGAGTAAAGACACTGGGGCCGAGTCACTAAGCAGTGAGTAAAGACACTGGGGCGAGTCACTAAGCAGTGAGTAAAGACACTGGGGCCGATTCACTGAGCAGTGAGTAAAGACACTGGGGAGAGTCACTAAGCAGTGAGTAAAGACACTGGGGAGAGTCACTAAGCAGTGAGTAAAGACACTAGGGCGAGTCACTAAGCAGTGAGTAAAGACACTGGGGCGAGTCACTAAACAGTGAGTAAAGACATTAGGGCGAGTCATTAAGCAGTGAGTAAAGACACTGGGGCTGATTCACTAAGCAGTGAGTAAAGACACTGGGGCGAGTCACTAAGCAGTGAGTAAAGACACTGGGGTGACACTAAGCAGTGAGTAAAGACATTAGGGCGAGTCACTAAGCAGTGAGTAAAGACACTGGGACCGAGTCACTAAGCAGTGAGTAAAGACACTGGGGCGAGTCACTAAGCAGTGAGTAAAGACACTGGGGTGAGTCACTAAGCAGTGAGTAAAGACACTGGGGCCGATTCACTAAGCAGTGAGTAAAGACACTGGGGTGAGTCACTAAGCAGTGAGTAAAGACATGGGGGCCGATTCACTAAGCAGTGATTAAAGACACTGGGGCCGAGTCACTAAGCAGTGAGTAAAGATACTGGGGCCAAGTCACTAAGCAGTGAGTAAAGACACTAGGGCGAGTCACTAAGCAGTGAGTAAAGACACTGGGGACGAGTCACTAAGCAGTGAGTAAAGACACTGGGGCGAGTCACTAAGCAGTGAGTAAAGACACTGAGGCGAGTCACTAAGCAGTGAGTAAAGACACTGAGGCGAGTCACTAAGCAGTGAGTAAAGACACTGGGGTCGAGTCACTAAGCAGTGAGTAAAGACACTGGGGTGAGTCACTAAGCAGTGAGTAAAGACACTGGGGCCCAGTCACTAAGCAGTGAGTAAAGACACTGGGGACGAGTCACTAAGCAGTGAGTAAAGACACTGGGGAGAGTCACTAAGCAGTGAGTAAAGACACTGGGTCGTGTCACTAAGCAGTGAGTAAAGACACTGGGGCGAGTCACTAAGCAGTGAGTAAAGACACAGAGGCGAGTCACTAAGCAGTGAGTAAAGACACTGAGGCGAGTCACTAAGCAGTGAGTAAAGACACTGGGGTCGAGTCACTAAGCAGTGAGTAAAGACACTGGGGTGAGTCACTAAGCAGTGAGTAAAGACACTGGGGCCCAGTCACTAAGCAGTGAGTAAAGACACTGGGGACGAGTCACTAAGCAGTGAGTAAAGACACTGGGGTGAGTCACTAAGCAGTGAGTAAAGACACTGGGGTGAGTCACTAAGCAGTGAGTAAAGACACTGGGGTGAGTCACTAAGCAGTGAGTAAAGACACTGGGGCCCAGTCACTAAGCAGTGAGTAAAGACACTGGGGACGAGTCACTAAGCAGTGAGTAAAGACACTGGGGAGAGTCACTAAGCAGTGCGTAAAGACACTGGGTCGTGTCACTAAGCAGTGAGTAAAGACACTGGGGCGAGTCACTAAGCAGTGAGTAAAGACACTGAGGCGAGTCACTAAGCAGTGAGTAAAGACACTGAGGCGAGTCACTAAGCAGTGAGTAAAGACACTGGGGTCGAGTCACTAAGCAGTGAGTAAAGACACTGGGGTGAGTCACTAAGCAGTGAGTAAAGACACTGGGGCCCAGTCACTAAGCAGTGAGTAAAGACACTGGGGACGAGTCACTAAGCAGTGAGTAAAGACACTGGGGTGAGTCACTAAGCAGTGAGTAAAGACACTGGGGTGAGTCACTAAGCAGTGAGTAAAGACACTGGGGCCGATTCACTAAGCAGTGAGTAAAGACACTGGGGTGAGTCACTAAGCAGTGAGTAAAGACACTGAGGCGAGTCACTAAGCAGTGAGTAAACACACGGGGCCGATTCACTAAGCAGTGAGTAAAGACACTGGGGGCGAGTCACTAAGCAATGAGTAAAGACACGGGGCCGATTCACTAAGCAGTGAGTAAAGACACTGGGGTGAGTCACTAAGCAGTGAGTAAAGATATGGGCCGATTCACAAAGCAGTGAGTAAAGACACTGAGGCGAGTCACTAAGCAGTGAGTAAAGACACTGGGGCCGAGTCACTAAGCAGTGCGTAAAGACACTGGGTCGAGTCACTAAGCAGTGAGTATAGACACTGGGGCGAGTTACTAAGCAGTGAGTAAAGACACTGGGGCCGATTCACTAAGCAGTGAGTAAAGACACTGGGGAGAGTCACTAAGCAGTGAGTAAAGACACTAGGGCGAGTCACTAAGCAGTGAGTAAAGACACTGGGGCTGATTCACTAAGCAGTGAGCAAAGACACTGGGGCGAGTCACTAAACAGTGAGTAAAGACATTAGGGCGAGTCACTAAGCAGTGAGTAAAGACACTGAGGCGAGTCACAAGCAGTGAGTAAATACACTGGGGCCAAGTCACTAAGCAGTGAGTAAAGATACGGGGCCGATTCACAAAGCAGTGAGTAAAGACACTGAGGCGAGTCACTAAGCAGTGAGTAAAGACACTGGGGCAGAGTCACTAAGCAGTGAGTAAAGATACGGTGGCCGATTCACTAAGCAGTGAGTAAAGACACTGGGGAGAGTCACTAAGCAGTGAGTAAAGACACTGGGGCTGAGTCACTAATCAGTGAGTAAAGACACTGGGGTGAGTCACTAACCAGTGAGTAAAGACACTGGGGAGAGTCACTAAGCAGTAAGTAAAGACACTGGGGCGAGTCACTAAGCAGTGAATAAAGACAATGGGGCTGATTCACTAAGCAGTGAGCACAGACACTGGGGCGAGTCACTAAACAGTGAGTAAATACATTAGGGCGAGTCACTAAGCAGTGAGTAAAGACACTGGGGCTGATTCACTAAGCAGTGAGTAAAGACACTGGGGCGAGTCACTAAGCAGTGAGTAAAGACACTGGGGCGAGTCACTAAGCAGTGAGTAAAGACTCTGGGGCGAGTCACTAAGCAGTGAATAAAGACACTGAGGCGAGTCACTAAGCAGTGAGTAAAGACACTGGGGCGAGTCACTAAGCAGTGAGTAAAGACACTGGGGCCGATTCACTAAGTGAGTACAGACACTGGGGCCGAGTCACTAAGCAGTGAGTAAAGACACTGGGGCCGAGTCACTAAGCAGTGAGTAAAGACACTGGGGCAAGTCACTAAGCAGTGAGTAAAGACACTGGGGCCGAGTCACTAAGCAGTAAGTAAAGACACTGGGGCAGAGTCACTAAGCAGTGAGTAAAGACACTGGGGCCGAGTCACTAAGCAGTGAGTAAAGACACTGGGGCCAAGTCACTAAGCAGTGAGTAAAGACACTAGGGCGAGTCACTAAGCAGTTAGTAAAGACACTGGGGCTGATTCACTAAGCAGTGAGTAAAGACACTGGGGTGAGTTACTAAGCAGTGAGTAAACACACTGGGGCGAGTTACTAAGCAGTGAGTAAAGACACTGGGGCCGAGTCACTAAGCAGTGAGTAAAGACACTGGGGCCGAGTCACTAAGCAGTGAGTAAAGACACTGGGGCCGAGTCACTAAGCAGTGAGTAAAGACACTGGATTGAGTCACTAAGCAGTGAGTAAAGACACTGGGGCGAGTTACTAAGCAGTGAGTAAAGACACTGGGGCCGAGTCACTAAGCAATGAGTAAAGACACTGGGGAGAGTCACTAAGCAGTGATTAAAGACACTGAGGCGAGTCACTAAGCAGTGAGTAAAGACACTGGGGCGAGTCACTAAGCAGTGAGTTAAGACACTGGGGCAGAGTCAATAAGCAGTGAGTAAAGACACTGGAGCCACGTCACTAAGCAGTGAGTAAAGACACTGGGGCCGAGTCACTAAGCAGTGAGTAAAAACACTGGGGAGAGTCACTAAGCAGTGAGTAAAAACACTGGGGAGAGTCACTAAGCAGTGCGCTTTTGCGCCGATTGGGAAATTTTTAATCCCACGATAAAAAATGAAGCCAGATGCGGGATTCACTAAGAAGTGAAGCGCGTTTGGGTAGGTGCGGGCAAAAACATGCCGATCGCGCATTGGTTTCAGCCTCGGGTACCCCCTACTTCATGAGATACAGGCCCCATTATGGGGTGCCAGTATCACCTGTGCTTTTAAAGCTTCCGCGTCACGTGACCGAGGGGATTTAAATCCTGCAGGGGGATACCGGCACCCCATAACAGGTGTAACTCGGGAAGCAGGAAATCAAAGCGGTTCAGCTCAGGAGACCCCCTGCTCCCGCACACTATTAATAAAGCAGCTTCATTACCTTACCTGCCGCTAAGGCAATGAAGGGGTTAAGGCCAAATAGCAGCTTTATTGGTGGCAATTACCCAAATAAACCTTGCAATATGTGCTACCCACCCATCCCCTGTGCCCCCAACAACACCTATATACACCCCTAACATACATTACATTTATTTTAAAAAAAAATGAAAGCATAGGAATGTTACCATAAACTGTTGAGGGCCTTCGGGTCGTCCCCGCGGGTGTCCGGGTCCCTTAAGTGGTTCCCCTGGGGGTCCCCGGTGGCCTGCGGTACCAATCCAGTAATGGGCAAAATTACTACTATCCGGATATGGATAATAGTGCATTTGTCCATTACAAATAAAACATTAAGATGCAGAAATAAAATAAATAAAACTTGCACTCACCTCTGCCAGGCTGCCACGATGAAGGCCGTCCTCATCCTCATCACCGTCCATGTCCTCCGTTGCCACAAACAATGCAGTACAATCAAAAACACAATCTAAGGTCCCCTAACCCCTTAATCACCTTAGCGGTTATTAACCGCTATAGTAATTAAGGGGTTAACCCACCCTCTCCCACTACCCACACAGGAGGCCTAACCACCCTCCCCAGGCAACTACCCCCATCCTTCACCCATTTAATGGTACAGTGGCTACATTATGCCCATATAATATGGGCATGATTTACCACTATAGCAAGAAATGGTGAAGGAATAAAAAAACAGACCCAAATAAAACAACATTACATTGCAAAATGAACCTATTACTAATGCCAATCAAACAATTTAATGGCACAGTGGGTACATCATGCCCATATAATATGGGCATGATTTAACACTATGCCAGTCAATGGTCAACCTAAAAAATAAACAATCACAAACAAGATCCAATGGATTCAAAACAATCTCAAACTAAAAACAAATAAAGAAGTAAACCAAACAAAATTACCACCAATCAATTAATCCAATCCAAAATAAAGACCAGAATAAACTATTAAAACGCCAAAACAAAACCATGAATAAATAAAATAAATATCTAAATAAACTGCATCATTCAAAATCAAAAGTCAAAAAATAATCCAACATTAAAAAGCAAACACCAATCAAAAGCCAGAAATGAACAATTTAAAACAGCAGCAAAAATTCCTGAACACTACATCAATATGCAATATAAATAGCATACAAATGTAAAAACAAAGAACCAATATACATTTAAAATATATAAAAGCAAGCATTTGCTAAAACAACCATTGCTTCTTACTGTATGTATGTATGTATGTATGTATGTATCTGTATCTTCTTCTTCTGTATCTTCATCTTCATCCTGAACGTCAAATATCACCGGGGACACCCACCGGCCTGTTTATTAATTGTGTGGTGAAAAAAAACGTAAAATACTCTATTTAATACAATTTGCTTCCTCGTCTCTTAGGTGATCTAGATTTGCTTTAATATAAAGACACAAAGCGCCCATGTACTGATCTCGCGGATATCTGCGTCAGGCAGCGCCCATGTTCTGATCTCGCGGATATCTGCGTCAGGCAGCGCCCATGTTCTGATCTCGCGGATATCTGCGTCAGGCAGCGCCCAGGTACTGATCTCGCGGATATCTGCGTCAGGCAGCGCCCATGCACTGATCTCGCGGATATCTGCGTCAGGCAGCGCCCATGTACTGATCTCACGGATATCTGCGTCAGGCAGCGCCCATGTACTGATCTCACGGATATCTGCGTCAGGCAGCGCCCATGTACTGATCTCACGGATATCTGCGTCAGGCAGCGCCCATGTACTGATCTCACGGATATCTGCGTCAGGCAGCGCCCATGTACTGATCTCACGGATATCTGCGTCAGGCAGCGCCCATGCACTGATCTCGCGGATATCTGCGTCAGGCAGCGCCCATGTACTGATCTCACGGATATCTGCGTCAGGCAGCGCCCATGCACTGATCTCGCGGATATCTGCGTCAGGCAGCGCCCATGCACTGATCTCGCGGATATCTGCGTCAGGCAGCGCCCATGTACTGATCTCACGGATATCTGCGTCAGGCAGCGCCCATGTACTGATCTCACGGATATCTGCGTCAGGCAGCGCCCATGCACTGATCTCACGGATATCTGCGTCAGGCAGCGCCCATGTACTGATCTCACGGATATCTGCGTCAGGCAGCGCCCATGCACTGATCTCGCTTGAGCCATTCTCATGGAGATCTGTGTCTGTCTGGGTCAGGGTGAGGGATTGATGGAGTGAGAGGGAGGAGTTAGGGGTGGGGTTATATTTGCATATTGGCGCAGGTCTGTGTATTAATGATTGTGCGGCGTGCGTTACATTTCTTGATGTTTTCTCCGTCAACTTAAAGGGGGCGCAATATCTTTAGTTTAGCTCCGCATGAGCCATATTGTACAACAGTACAAATACGCTTCATAAATATGCCGCATTTCCGACAGAAAGTGCGCCGCACACGGACCTTATGATACATTGAGCCGATAGCGGATTTGGAAACTGGAATTGAATTGTTAATAAATTGTTCCACGGATGTGTGAAAGTCTTTGGCCACGCTGGGATTCCATCACCCTCCGAGCTGGAGTCGGATATCTTCCAGGTGAGATCATAGGAAGACCAACTTGTAAAAACACGAGAGATCCTAACAAACCGCTGAGGCAGCAAAATCCACTTATTTCTGCACACTGAACGCATGTGTCACACACATGCTGCCGAAACATAACAAGGACTTCAACCAAAAACTCGCCCCCTGGATAACAGAATGGCGGCAGTGTGGTGAGAGTTCAGAGAATCAAGTTCACCGGAACTGTGTGATTATCTCCTAAACCCAACTACACACAGATTACCGAGGATCTGCACACAGATTACCGAGGATCTGCACACAGATTACCGAGGATCTACACACAGATTACCGAGGATCTGCACACAGATTACCGAGGATCTGCACAATGATTACCGAGGATCTGCACACTGATGTATGTGTATGCCGGTATTACCTCTCTGGGCGTGTATGTGTATACCGGTATTACCTCTCTGGCCGTGTATGTGTATATCGGTGTTACCTCTCTGGGCGTGTATGTGTATACCGGTATTACCTCTGGGCGTGTATGTGTATACCGGTATTACCTCTCTGGGCGTGTATGTGTATACCGGTATTACCTCTCTGGGCGTGTATGTGTATACCGGTATTACCTCTCTGGGCGTGTATGTGTATACCGTTATTACCTCTCTGGGCGTGTATGTGTATACCGGTATTACCTCTCTGGGCGTGTATGTGTATACCGTTATTACCTCTCTGGGCGTGTATGTGTATACCGGTATTACCTCTCTGGGCGTGTATGTGTATACTGGTATTACCTCTCTGGGCGTGTATGTGTATACCGGTATTACCTCTCTGGCCGTGTATGTGTATATCGGTATCACCTCTCTCGGCGTGTATGTGTATACCGTTATTACCTCTCTGGCCGTGTATGTGTATAACGGTGTTACCTCTCTGGGCGTGTATGTGTATACCGGTATTACCTCTCTGGGCGTGTATGTGTATACCGGTATTACCTCTCTGGGCGTGTATGTGTATATCGGTATTACCTCTCTGGGCGTGTATGTGTATACCGGTATTACCTCTCTGGGCGTGTATGTGTATACCGGTATTACCTCTCTGGGCGTGTATGTTGTGACAAACGGCTTACTCCGGGGCTCCGTCGTTTGTCCGGGACTGTTTAGAACACGGTCTTTTAGGGTAGGTTAAATGATGAGGCGTCACGTACTGTTCCTTTAAACAGGCTATGCCTGGTTTATTCAGTCCCAGGCACTGAGACTGCCACAGTGCATACAACAGAAAACAGATCAAAACAAAAGCTGCTCACCTGAGCGATAACTTAACTTAGATATCCCTGACTCAGGGTTGGAAGTGGCTTTTCCACTTCCAACATCAAAACACGGTACTTTTGCAGTCTTACACAAATGAACAGAAAGATTGAACCTGTTTGGGGAAGAGGCTTCTCCCCTCTGTAGTTCAGCAGCCTTCCAGCCTCCTGGCTCTTGTGGGGAGACCAGAGCAAACAGGAAATCAGTCTTTCATACCTGATTCCTAATTAGCATGACAGGTGACAGAAATCAGGCAGCAGACAAACTCTGGTCTGGATCTCTCATCCCTCAGTTCCAGCGCTTGCCAAACTGTGGGATGGAGTGTATGTATTATAAGGCTGCACTCCCAGGCCAAACAGGATAGAAACTGTCTAGTATCCTGGGAGCCCTATATACGGAATTTATTACCATCCCCTGGTTTCTGTCACATATCCTCCCCCCCAGCTCAGACCTCGAGGGATGAGCGACCATGGATATTAGGGAGTGCATCCTTGACAACCCGTCAGCATTGCCATGTTTGTGCCCTGACCTGTGTTCCACAGAAAATTTAAAGGGTTGTAGGCTTAGGAACCACCTGGTCACTCTAGCATTCTTTTCCCTGTTTTGACACATCCAGGTAAGGGGTGCATGATCTGTGACCAACCGGAATTTTCTCCCCAACAGGTAGTATTTGAGCGTCTCTACAGCCCACTTTATTGCGAGACACTCTTTCTCTACTATGGAGTAATTTTTCTCCTGGGGATTTAGTTTCCTACTTAAATAAAGGATGGGGTGCTCCTCACCTTGAGACTCCTGGGAGAGTACCGCCCCCAGCCCTACCTCAGATGCGTCGGTTTGGACTACGAACTCTTTGGAGAAGTCAGGTGTGACCAACACTGGTTGGGCACAGAGAGCTTCTTTCAGGCTTCTAAAGGCCTGTTCGGTTTCGGGGGACCACTTTACCATTAGCGGTCCTCTTGCTTTTGTGAGGTCAGTTAGTGGGGTTGCCTTAGTTGCAAAATTGGGAATAAACCTTCTATAGTACCCAATTAACCCCAAAAAGGTCCTTACTTGTTTTTTTGTAACTGGCCTTGGCCAATTTTGTATCGCCTCCACTTTGAGTGTTTGGGGTTTGAGTAAACCTCTGCCAATAGAATATCCCAGATACTTGGCCTCCTCCAGACCAATAGTGCATTTAGCGGGGTTAGCAGTTAGTCCAGCAGACCGGACTGCGTCAAGCACAGCTTGGACCTTTGGAAGGTGGGATTGCCAATCTTCACTATGGATTACCACATCATCCAGGTAGGCGGCAGCATACCGAGCATGTGGTTTTAAAATTTTATCCATCATTCTTTGGAATGTGGCGGGAGCTCCATGTAAGCCAAAAGGCAACACCTTATACTGAAAGAGGCCGTCTGGGGTTGAGAAGGCTGTCTTTTCTTTTGCCCTTTCTGTGAGGGGAACCTGCCAGTACCCTTTTGTTAGGTCTAGGGTTGTGAGATATCGGGCTTTGCCCAGTCTCTCTACAAGTTCATCTACCCTGGGCATAGGATAAGTATCAAATTTTGACACCGCGTTTAGTTTCCGGTAGTCATTACAAAACCTTGTTGTACCATCTGGCTTTGGGACTAAGACTATAGGGCTGTTCCACCCACTTTGGGATTCCTCAATTACACCTAGTTTTAGCATTTTTTTAACCTCTAAACTTATAGCCTTTCTTTTGGCCTCTGGGATTCGGTACGGTTTAAGGTTAACTCGGACCCCC
Organism: Ascaphus truei; assembly: GCF_040206685.1. Classification (NCBI taxonomy): domain Eukaryota; kingdom Metazoa; phylum Chordata; class Amphibia; order Anura; family Ascaphidae; genus Ascaphus; species Ascaphus truei. The sequence continues at coordinate 130,475 of NW_027456955.1, forward strand.
GGTTCAGAGACTAGGTCATGTTCAATTACGCTAGTTCTACCTGGCCGTATAGAGAAGATTTCTTTGTTTCTTTTCACTAAATTCTGAACCTCTCGTTTCTGATGAACAGACAGGGTTTCAGCTATGCTAACCTCTGGGTCAGTTTCTTGATTCTCTGACGGACCTGGGGGTACTAGGGTTAACAAGACTTCTCTATCTTTCCAGGGCTTGAGTAGGTTTATATGGTAAATTTGCTCAGGTTTCCTCCTACCTGGCTGTCTTACCTTATAATTTACTTCTCCCACTCTTTCCAAGACCTCATATGGCCCATGCCATTTAGCAAGGAATTTACTCTCCACGGTGGGAACCAGAACTAGTACCCTATCACCTGGAGAAAAAATTCTGACCCTAGCACCCTTATTATATGTATTCCTCTGTGCTTCTTGAGCTTTCTCCATGTGTTCCCTCACTATGGGTAGGACTGCAGCAATGCGGTCCTGCATCTGGGCAACATGCTCTATTACACTTCTGTAAGGGGTAACCTCGTGTTCCCAAGTCTCTTTGGCTATATCCAGTAAGCCCCTTGGGTGTCGGCCATACAATAGTTCAAACGGGGAGAAGCCAGTGGATGATTGGGGAACTTCCCTAATGGCAAATAACAGGTACGGTAACAAACAATCCCAGTTTTTCCCATCTTTATCAACCGCCCGCCGTAACATGCTCTTTAAGGTTTTATTGAACCTTTCCACTAAACCATCTGTTTGTGGATGATAGACTGAGGTTCTGAGATGCTTGATTTTTAGGAGTTTACATAGCTCTTTCGTTACTTGGGACATAAATGGTGTTCCCTGGTCAGATAGAATCTCTTTAGGAATCCCGACCCGGGAAAACAGAACTACTAACTCTTTTGCTATGTTTTTAGCTGAGGTGCTACGTAGGGGAACTGCCTCCGGATATCGGGTGGCATAATCTAATATTACCAATATATGCTGATGTCCCCTAGCAGACTTTATTAGGGGTCCTACTAGATCCATAGCAATCCGGTCAAATGGTACCTCTATTATGGAAGGGGTACCAATGGGCTGCGGTACGCCTTGAACGGGGCGGTGATCTGACATTCTGGGCATGAGGAACAATAATTCGTAATTTCTGCCAGAACCCCAGGCCAATAGAAGCTTCGGAGAACCTTTTCTTTTGTCTTTTCCACCCCTAGGTGTCCCCCCAATGGATGACTATGTGCGAGGTGTAATACTACGTTACGGAATGTCCGTGGTACCAACAATTGTTTAGTTGTAACTGATTTCCTTTTATCAACCCGATATACTAGGTCGTTCTCTACCTCGAAGTAGGGGTAAGCAAGTGACCTATCTGGTTGGCCAGGAGTACTATTCTGGTCCCGTATATTTCCCCTTGCTACCGCTAATGTGGGGTCCTCCCACTGGGCCTTCTTAAAACTCCCAGGACTGACCTCTATGTCAGCGAGGGTCTTATCCGGTTCTGGGGTGGTAAGTGTCTGCTCAACATCTTGATTTGGGGTATTCCCTACCAAAGTAGTGATGGGGAAGGGAATTTTACAGCACTCCTCCTTTTCCCCCTTCTTATTTGGGCCTCGTCAACCTCCATTTCTGAAAAAGGGAAAGGATTGGTTTCTTCTAATACTTCATTATGGTCCGCTATTGAACTCTGGGCGCTATTCTGAGCGGGGGACCACATTTTTAGAAAATGGGGAAAGTCGGTCCCTATTAACACATCATGTGCCAGTTTGGGTACAATACCCACCTTGAAATCTAAAGAACCAAACTCTGTTTCAAAAAAAACATCAACAGTGGAATATTCATGATTATCCCCATGTATACAACAAATTGCCACTCTTTGTGAACTGTTTCCCTGTTTCTTCTTAATGGGCAAGAGGTATTCGGACACTAGTGTGACCATGCTCCCAGAGTCAAGAAGTGCCCGAACCCTCTTACCATTAACCTTTACAAATGCCCACAGATGGTTATTCAAGGGGTCCTCTGGGCTAGGGCCCATACATTGGGACAACAGCGAATAAGGTTCCACGCTGTTGCATTGCATGGGCTCATCATTTAGTGGGCAGATTTTTGCTGTGTGGCCCCTCTCATGACAATTTACACATTTAGGTACATAGTCTGTGTCCCACTTAGAGCCTTTTCCCGGCTCCCCATGTTGGCTATTGCCCTTAGTGTGCGAACCACTGTTGCTGGTGCTGCGTGAAGGTGGTCGCCGCTCTTCAGCGCCCCTTAACCCCGGTACCCTTTTACCGTCTCTGGAAGAGTCCTGGAACCTCGGGTAGTGGGGTTGCTCCACGACTGTGGGTTGCGGGTGCTCTTCTGCTGCATTGTACCTTTCTATGAGGGCCACAAGCTCATCCGCATTGTGGGGGTCACTCCGACTGACCCAACGGCGTAAGGCAGAGGGAAGTTTCCTCAAGAACTGGTCCATGACCAACCGTTCCACGATGTGGCTGGCTGAGTTGATCTCGGGTTGTAGCCACTTCCGGGCGAGGTGGATGAGGTCATACATCTGGCTTCGGGTGGCTTTATCCATCGTGAAGGACCATGCGTGAAACCTTTGGGCGCGAACAGCCGTGGTTACGCCGAGGCGGGCGAGGATCTCGAACTTCAATTTTGCATAGACGTTAGCTTCGGCTGGCTCTAGATCAAAGTAAGCCTTCTGGGGTTCGCCGCTTAGGAAGGGTGCGATTAGACCAGCCCACTCAGCTTCTGGCCATCCCTCTCTCTGTGCCGTGCGTTCAAACGTGAGAAGATAGGCTTCCACATCATCCGAGGGTCCCATCTTCTGAAGGTAGTGGTTTGCCCTGGTCATTTTCGGTACTGGGGCTGCCGCTGCCAGTGGAAGGTTACTGATAGTCCCCCTCAGGATCTCGAGTTCCTGCTGTAAGCCCTGAGCGAACCGCTGTTGCTCCTCTCTCAGCAAGCGGTTTGTCTCTTGCTGGTTTGCATTCGCGTTTTGCAGGGCTTCATTCGTCTGTTGCTGGTTTGCATTCGCCTGTTGCTGGTTGGCATTCGCCTGTTGCTGGTTGGCATTAATCTCTTGCTGGGCTATTAGCAGCTGTTGATGGGCTGCATTCGTCTGCTGCTGGTTTGCATTAGTTTCTTGCTGGGCTATTAACAGCTGTTGCTGGGTTTCATTCGCGTCTTTCTGGGCAGCGACATTGCGTACCAGCGCACCCACCACGTCTTCCATCTTGTTTGCAGAGGATGAAAAAACTTTTTTTTTTTTTTTTTTTTTTCAAAGTTCTTCAACCCGCAGACCCCCTAGTGTTCTGCCCGCATTCTCCACCATATGTGACAAACGGCTTACTCCGGGGCTCCGTCGTTTGTCCGGGACTGTTTAGAACACGGTCTTTTAGGGTAGGTTAAATGATGAGGCGTCACGTACTGTTCCTTTAAACAGGCTATGCCTGGTTTATTCAGTCCCAGGCACTGAGACTGCCACAGTGCATACAACAGAAAACAGATCAAAACAAAAGCTGCTCACCTGAGCGATAACTTAACTTAGATATCCCTGACTCAGGGTTGGAAGTGGCTTTTCCACTTCCAACATCAAAACACGGTACTTTTGCAGTCTTACACAAATGAACAGAAAGATTGAACCTGTTTGGGGAAGAGGCTTCTCCCCTCTGTAGTTCAGCAGCCTTCCAGCCTCCTGGCTCTTGTGGGGAGACCAGAGCAAACAGGAAATCAGTCTTTCATACCTGATTCCTAATTAGCATGACAGGTGACAGAAATCAGGCAGCAGACAAACTCTGGTCTGGATCTCTCATCCCTCAGTTCCAGCGCTTGCCAAACTGTGGGATGGAGTGTATGTATTATAAGGCTGCACTCCCAGGCCAAACAGGATAGAAACTGTCTAGTATCCTGGGAGCCCTATATACGGAATTTATTACCATCCCCTGGTTTCTGTCACAATGTGTATACCGGTATTACCTCTCTGGGCGTGTATGTGTATACCGGTATTACCTCTCTGGCCGTGTATGTGTATATACCGGTATTACCTCTCTGGGTGTGTATGTATATACCGGTATTACCTCTCTGGGCGTGTATGTATATACCGGTATTACCTCTCTGGGCGTGTATGTGTATACCGGTATTACCTCTCTGGGCGTGTATGTGTATACCGTTATTACCTCTCTGGGCGTGTATGTGTATACCGTTATTACCTCTCTGGGTGTGCGTGTGTATACCGGTATTACCTCTCTAGACGTGTATGTGTATACCGTTATTACCGCTCTGGCCGTGTATGTGTATGTGTATATATGTGTATATATGTGTATTACCTCTCTGGGTGCTAGTCGGATATTGAGGAGAAGGGCATTCCAGAGGTGTGGGGCAGTCAGTGAGAAAGGTATAAGGCGGGAGAGGGCTTTAGATACAAAAGGGTTAGAGAGAAGACATACTTGAGCAGAACGCAAGAGTCAAAATGGTGTATAGCGAGAAATTAGGGCTGAGATGTAAGGAGGAGCAGAAGAGTGTAAAGCTTTAAAAGTGAGGAGGAGAATTGAGTGTGAGGTGTGGGATTTGATCAGAAGCCAGGAGAGGGATTTCAGCAGGGGAGACGCTGAGACAGATTTAGGAAATAGTAGAGTGATTATGGCAGCAGCGTTTAGGATAGATTGTAGGGGAGACAGGTGAGAGGCAGGAAGGCCGGACAGCAGGAGGTTACAGTAATCGAGATGGGAGAGAATGAGGGTCGGAGTCAGAGTTTTTGCAGTCGAGCAACAGAGGAAAGGACGTATCTTTGTGATATTGCCGAGGAAAAAACAACAGTTTTTTGCTACCTTTTGAATTTGAGAAGAGAATGTGAGAGAGGAGTCGAGTGTGACCCCTAGGCAGCGTGCTTGCGCTACTGGACTGAACTTCCAACAGTAATGTGGAAGGAGATAGTAGGGCCAGGTTTGGGAGGAAGTATGAGGAGCTCTGTCTTTGCCATGTTAAGTTTAAGTCGGCAGAGGGCCATCCAGGATGATATAGCAGAGAGACATTCAGAAACTTTGGTCTGTACAGCAGGAGTAAGGTCAGGGGTTGAAAAGTAAATTTGTGTGTTGTCAGCATAGAGGTGATATTTGAACCCAAGAGATGTGATTAGGTCACCTAGAGAAAGTGTGTAAAGAGAAAAGAGAAGAGGTCCCAGGACTGCAGCACCCCCACAGAGAGATCGATAGAGGAAGAGGTGTTAGCAAAAGAGACACTGAAAGTACGATGGGAGAGGTAAGAGGGGATCACAAGAAAAAAGCTGCGTCCTAGAGGGTACAGCTGTGCGGAGGGGCGCGGAGGCTGAGGGAAAGCGGGTGCTTTCCCTGGCCTTAGTACGCGCGCCGTCCGAGGGCATGTCTTTGAGCGGGCCTGTGACGTCACAGAGCTGGTTCGCCCTCATTCTTCAAACCGCTCACGTGATCTCCCTATCGCGCGAGAAATCAGTTTTTATTGATTTCACGCGCATCGCGCACCCCCTCCCGCTTCCGCCCGCACGCGATATAGACGCGATCACTGCCTTTAGGCAGTCTGATCGCTCAGCGTGCAGACGCGTCCGCGCGGTCTGCCCCTGTATGGACACAGCCTAAGAGATGATCCAGGCACACAGACTTTGCAAAATAAGAAATTTAATTCAGCTTAAGAGACCAACGTTTCGAGAGCTAAGCACTCTTTATCAAGGTGAGGGCAATCCCAGATACTGGAGCACCAGCAGTTGAAATTGTGTGTAGAAGTGAGATGTGTGCCAGAAAAACTTCTTTGGATAAGAGGTAAGAGGGGATCCAGGATAGAGCTTTGTTACGAATGCCAAAAGTTTGGAGAATGTGAATGAGAAAAGGGTGGTCCACTGTATCAAATGCTGCAGAGAGGTCGAGTAATATGAGCAGAGTGTAATGACCTCTGTCTTTGGCAGCATGGAGGTCATTAGTTATTTTAGTAAGGGCTGTTTCAGTGGAGTGAGCAGTGCGGAAGCCAGATTGTAGAGGGTCTAGGAGAGAATAGGTGTTGAGAAAATGGAGCAATCAAGAGACTACAAGACGTCCAAGGAGTTTAGAGGCAAAAGGCAGGAGGGAGACAGGTCAATAGTTAGAAAGACAGGTAGGGTGAAGCTAGCTGTTTTTGAGTAATGGTATGACTGTTGCATGTTTTAAGGAAGAGGGAAAGGTACCAGAGTAGAGGGGGGAGTTAAAAATGTGTGTGAGTGTAGGGATTATAGTAGGAGCAAGAGGTTTTAGGAGATGGGAGGGAATGGGGTCAAGAGGGCAGGTGGTAGAGGGAGAAGAGGAGATCAGCAACAACACATCCTCCTCTGTGACAGCAGAAAAAGAGTTGAGGAAGGCAGGAGCATAGTTAGGAAGAGGTGTAGGATGGGAGTGGGATACAGAGGGGATGTGTTGACCTATGGATTCCACCTTTGCCTTGAAATAGTCGGCAAAGTCCTGAGGTGAGATGGACAAAGAAGAAGAGGCAGCTGGGGGTGGTCTGAGAAGGGAGTCAAAGACAGAGAAGAGTCGGCATGGGTTAGACTTGTGCGTGTTGATTAGTAAAGAAAAGTAGGTTTGTTTAGCTTGAGAGAGGGCAGAGGTGAAACAGGTTAGCATAAATTTGTAGTGAAGGAAGTCTGCGAGAGTGTGAGATTTCCTCCAGGGGCGTTCAGAGGAGCGAGTGCAGAAACGCAGCATGTGCGTGTGGGAATATAGCCAAGGTCTGGAGTTCAAAAGGCGGGAACGGCACAGAGAAAGCATGGCATGTAGATCAAGATAGGAGGATAGGGCAGAGTTGTAGTTCCTGACCAGGGTTGTCAGGGTCTTTAGCAGCTGAGAGAGGAGAGGGAGGCGTGTAAAGTGGACACAAAAGCTGGTAGGGCGCAGGTCTCTGCAGAGACGAGGGGTAGATGGAGGTGGGGAAGGGGAGAATGAGATGAGGTAATGGTCAGAGAGAGGAAATGGAGAAATCGGAGAGAAAAGTTTTTAGTGAAAACCAGGCCTAGGTAGTGGCCATCCTTGTGGGTGCTGGCAGCAGTCCACTGTTGAAGGCCAAAAGAAAAGGTTAGAGAGAGAAAGCGGGAAGCCCAAGGGAGAGAGGGGTCATCAATGTGGCAGTTGAAGTCCCCAAGGAGAAGAACAGGGGAGTCTGAGGAGAGAAAGAAAGAGCCTGGATACAAAGTGAGAGAGAAAGGCAGAAGGGGGATGAGTTGAGGTACTGAAGGTGGGTAATAGATGACCGCCACGTGGACAGGGAGAGGGGAGAAAATCTGGACAGTGTGAGCCTCAAAAGGAGGGAAAAGCAAGAGAGGGAGGAATAGGAAGGGCACGGTAGCGGCAGATAGGAGGGCAGGAGCCCAATGCCTCCACCCCTGCCTTCAGGACGCGGAGTGTGGGAGAAAGAAAGGCCACCATAAGAGAGGGCAGCTTCCAGAGCAGAGTCAGACTGAGTGAGTCAGGTCTCAGTTATAGCAAATGGGAGCAGATAGTGAGAGAGAAAGAAGTCATGTACAGAGAGGAACTTGTTAGAAAGGGAGCGAGCATTCCAAAGGGCACAGGAGAATGGGAGAGAGGAGGGATGGTGGCAGGGGATGGGTGTGAGGTTAGAGGGGTTGACACCTGAAAGAGTAGAAGTTGAATGTGGAAGGCGAGGACGAGAGCATACAGAAATAAGGCAGGGACCAAGATTGGGAGAGATATCCTCAGAAGCAAGCAGGAGAAGCATGGATAGAAGGAGAACGTGTGAGGATGATTTGTAGGGGTGTTTTAGTGCAGGGGATATAGCTGTGTAGTGTCAGAGGGCGCAGGTAGGAAAGGAGTTCATGGGGACTGAGAAGTGGTGAAGGAAGGAGAGATGGAGATATATGAATAGAGTTAGAGACATGATGTGGCTGGTAGAAAGAAGTGCGTATTTTGAGAAGAAGTGAGGTCAAAGCAAATAAAAACAGTAGTGGCAGCATGGCAGCAATAGTTTAGTGCTGAGATGTAGGATCTATACTGCAATCATACTCTGTGTAACATTACGTTTATACTTTAATCATACCCTGTAACATTACTCGGGAGCTATACTGTAATCACTCTGTGTAACATGACTTCTATACTGTAATCACTCTGTGTAACATTACTTCTATACTGTAATTATACTCTGTGTAACATTACTTCTATACTGTAATCACTCTGTGTAACATGACTTCTATACTGTAATTATACTCTGTGTAACATTACTCTGGATCTATACTGTAATCATAATCTATGTAACATTACTCAGAATCTATACTCTAACCATACTCTGTAACATTACTCAGGAGCTATACTCTAATTATACTCTGTGTAATATTACTTCTACAATCATATTAGGTAGGCAGAGCACAGTCCAATGACATCCAGGGCAGGATTGAGAAACATAAGAAAAAATCCCAGGGCTTCACGAACGCACTATCCAGGTGATACAGTGCCCTCTGCACGAAACGCGTAGGTGCCTTCGGGAAGCCCTTGTTTCGGCATTAGCTTGCTAATAAATCGATCTGTCTATTTCGGAGTTTGCCTGGGATTTTTTCTTATGTTTCTCAGTCCTGCCCTGGATGTCATTGGACTGTGCTCTGCCTACCTACTATGATTGTGGATTCCTTACCTGTGGACGCACGCCGTGGATACAGTGGACGTCCCTTCAAGGTATACAGGTAATAGTGCCCTGTCATTTACCCTGTGTATAACACACAATCTCCTTCATATCATACTGTCTGGGTTTATATTTGTGCACCATCAGTTGCGTTGTCAAGTGGACATCGCTAGGTGCATACCCATTTCAGTTACTTACAACACTCATTTGTGGGCGTCGCATGAGTATCTGGACATTTATTACTACAGTACATTCATATATGTATACAAACTATACTGGACTATCTGAGCACCACATCCTATTGCTTAATATTACTTCTATACTGTAATCATACTCATCATGTGTAATACTGTTTAACATTACTCAGGATCTATACTGTAAACATTCTATGCATTCTATTACTCTTTTACTGTAATCATACTCGGTGTAACATTACTTCTATATTGTAATCATACTCTGTGTAACATTACTCAGAATCTATACTGTAATCATACTCTGTGTAACATTACTCAGGATCTACAGACAGTGAATCCCTGCTCTTCTCCCTTTGGGATAGCAATAAATGGGGAATATATATATATATATATATATATATATATATATATATATATATATATATATATATATATATATATATATATATATATATATATATATATATATATATATATATATATATACTGAGTTAAGTTATGGTGAGTAAAAAAAGTGACAAAAACCCTCCACAGGAAAGCAAATATGCAAATACAACTGTATGCTCATCTGCATGTCTTAGGCAGGTCTGCAACCATGCAGCAAGCTTAAGCCTATAGGGAACCATGTTAAAAATGGTTTTTGAGGCAAAAAATGACATTGTGTGCTCATTTGCATGTCATTTCCCAGAATCCTTTGCTGCAGTGGAAGTGCTGTATGCTGGGTGATAATGGGGAAAAGCGGGGTTGCAGACCTGCCTAAGACATGCAGATGAGCATACAGTTGTATTTGCATATATATATAGACCATACGATACCGGTTGCAACACGACATCAAGGGACAGCACGCAGGTAAGTAAATCAAAAATGTTCTATATTTGATAGAAGACACAAAAACCGACGTTTCGGTCCCCCAGTGGGACCTTTCTCAAGGTGGTGCACCACCTTGAGAAAGGTCCCACTGGGGGACCGAAACGTCGGTTTTTGTGTCTTCTATCAAATATAGAACATTTTTGATTTACTCTCCTGCGTGCTGTCCCTTGATGTCGTGTTGCAACCGGTATCGTATGGTCTGTTATTGCTTTATGGGATAAGCACCAAAACTTATTTACTTGCATATGGTGTGCCGGCTGTGCATTGGATTCTGCATATATATATATATATATACACACACAGTTAGGTCCGGAAATAATTGGACACTGACACAATTTTCATAATTGGATCTGTACGCCACCAAAATGGATTTGAAATTAAACAACCGAGATGCAATAGAAGTGCAGACTTTCAGCTTTAATTCAAGGGGTTGAACAAAAATATCGTATGAAACGTTTAGGAATTGCAACCGTTTTCATACACAGTTCCCTGATTTCACGGACTCAAATGTAATTGGACAAATTAACACAATCATAAATAAAATGTTCATTTTTAATACTTTGTTGAGAATCCTTTGCAGGCAATGACTGCTTGAAGTCTGGAATGCATGGACATCACCAAACGCTGGGTTTCCTCCTTTGTGATGCTTTGCCAGGCCTTTACTGCAGCTGTCTTCAGTTGTTGTTTGTTCGTGGGTCTTTCTGCCTTAAGTTTTGTCTTCAGCAAGTGAAATGCATGCTCAATCGGGTTGAGATCAGGTGATTGACTCGACCATTGCAGAATATTCCACTTCTTTGCCTTAAAAAAACTCCTCGGTTGCTTTCGCAGTATGTTTTGGGTCATTGTCCATCTGTAAAGTGAAGCACCGTCCAATCAACTTCACTGAATTTGGCTGAATCTGAGCAGACAATATATCCCTATAGACTTCAGAATTCATCCGGCTGCTTCTGTCTTCTGTCACATCATCAATAAACACTAGTAACCCAGTGCCATTGTAAACCATGCATGCCCATGCCATCACACTGACTCCACCGTGTTTTACAGATGATGTGGTATGCTTCGGATCATGAGCCGTTCAAAGCCTTCTCCATACTTTTTTCTTCCCATCATTCTGGTACAGGTTGATCTTCGTTTCATCTGTCCAAAGAACGCTGTTCCAGAACTGGGCTGGCTTTTTTAGATATTGTTTGGCAAAGTCTAATCTGCCCTTTCTATTCTTGAGGCTTATGAATGGTTTTCACCTTGTGGTGAACCCTCTGTATTTGCTCTCGTGAAGTCTTCTCTTTATGGTAGACTTGGATAATGATATGCCTACCTCCTGGAGAGTGTTCTTCACTTGGCTGGATGTTGTGAAGGGGTTTTTCTTTACCATGGAAATGATCCTACAATCATCCACCACTGTTGTCTTCCGTGGACGTTCAGGCCTTTTTGTGTTGCAGAGCTCACTAGTGCGTTCTTTTTTTCTCAGAATGTACCAAACTGTTGATTTGGCTACTCCTAATGTTCCTGCTATCTGTCTGATGGATTTTCTTTTTTTTGCAGCCTAAGGATGCCCTGTTTCCCTTGCATTGAGAGCTCCTTTGCCCGTATGTTGTGGGTTCACAGCAACAGCTTCCAAATGTGAATGCCACACCTGGAATCAACTCCAGACCTTTAACCTGCTTAATTGATGATGAAATAACGAAGGAATAGCCCACACCTGTCCCTGAAACAGCTTTAGAGTCAATTGTCCAATTACTTTTGGTCCTTTGAAAAAGAGGGGGCTACATATTAAAGAGATGTAATTCCTAAACCCTTCCTCCAATTTGGATGTGAATACCCTCAAATTACAGCTGCTAGACGGCACTTTAAGCCCATATTCATTATTTAACTGTAACTTGAATTTATTTTGGTACACAGCCAAAATAACAAAACTTGTATCAGTGTCCAATTATTTCCAGACCTAACTGTGTATATATATGGTGTAAAAATCTATATGATAAAGGAGACTTTTGGTTTACATCCTTTGATCAAATAATGCCAAGCCTGCTAACCAGGTAAGTCTCTATAGCAGGTCCCTACGCTAAATGCATACTAATGTTATGTGAAATAAACACAGAAGTTGTTAATATATCCAAGCATATGCTTATATAACATAGTGCAGTTAAAAACTGGTATATACCAGTGAAGATACTCACATGTCTGCAAGTAAAGTGAATAGGGAAATACAGGGACCTTGCTGGGAGATTATATACCTAGAAGGAGGGGCTGGACTCCCACAAGCTGCCCAATAAGCAGTTGCAGGTGATTGGCTAAATATATTAATTACACCCTAATAGTGGTGTCCTCTAGGAGCGTGCTGCTAAGGATTAAAATCGGCCTAACAGAAAATGTAAAACAAATATATAATCACTGCGCTTCTCCATGTAAGGAGCATGCAGCTGGCGATGGGACATTTGTATGGCCAATCCCTTCGCCAGCTGCATGCTCCTTACATGGAGAAGCGCGGCGATTATATATTTGTTTTACACAGGATCTATACTGTAATCATAATCTGTGTAACATTACTTCTATACTGTAATCATACTCATCATGTGTAATACTGTTTAACATTACTCAGGATCTATACTGTAAACATAATATGAATTATATTACTCTTACTGTAATCATACTCTGTGTAACATTACTTCTACACTGTAATCATACTGTGTAACATTACTTTTATACTGTAATCATAATCTCTGTAACATTAATTCTATACTGTAATACTCTGTGTAACATTACTTCTATATTGTAATCATACTCTGTGTAACATTACTTTTATACTGTAATCATACTCTCTGTAACATTACTTCTATACTATAATACTCTGTGTAACATTACTTCTATACTGTAATCATACTCTGTGTAACATTACTTTTATACTGTAATCATACTCTGTGTAACATTACTTTTATACTGTAATCATACTCTGTGTAACATTACTTTTATACTGTAATCATACTCTGTCTAACATTACTTTTATACTGTAATCATACTCTGTGTAACATTACTTTTATACTGTAATCATACTCTGTGTAACATTACTTTTATACTGTAATCATACTCTGTGTAACATTACTTTTATATTGTAATCATATTCTGTGTATCTGTGTATAGCCATGCATAATAATGGTATATTGCTTTCCTCTCTGTTGGCAGTAAGTCCTAGTAAGTACAGGTATGCCAGCAGTAGTTATGGAGGTTTTCCCTCACACCATGGTGAGGTGCCTTATGTATGGAGGGGAGTGGCTGTATGCTCTGAGTCCCTGGATAGTGACATCAGGGATGCGCCTGCCTCCTGAAGTATATAAGGCACAACACAGTTAGTTACAGTGTGTTCTAGCAGCTGTGGAAAGCTGTTGGGAAGTTGTATTTTCCTGCATAAGGGATTGTAGGAACACTTTGTGACCCTAGTGACGTAACTAGAGGTCCAGGTTGACCAATCAGCCTGTCTGAGCCACTCTGTGTCCAAGGACCTGGCGCAGAGAGGATCTCCCTAGGAGAAGAGGGAATCCCACTTCAATTTAGGAGGGCGTACCTGGCGAAGGGACAGCACGGAGAGATGTGCGGCTAGAGCCGCAGCTGCATGGGGCAGTCTGCTACATCACCGTCTACAATAAAGATGACCTTGTTAACGATACCCCCACTGTGTGAGTGTGAAGTTACTCAGCAGTGGATGGCACCAACCAGAAGGAGTTCCTCACCAAGACCATCTCCCTGCGGAAGCATAGACCCTGATGAGGTGGAGGCGCTGCACATGATGTAAGTTGAACTCGCACCCACTACCTCAGATACCTGTCCTGCTGGAAATCCCCTACTAACATCAAGCGGGAGACTCAGGAGTTCTGTTGCCTACAGGTGCACCACCAAACACACACGTAATGGGGAGGTTGGTTATTAGAGTACTCGGGCCAATGTGAGATTGGGGGGGGGGGGAAACCCGTTACAATTGGAGGCTCTGCTGTGAGATATATCTGCCAACAGGACAGGCTTTTGCTAGGCACACGCTAGGAAACAGGGAAAGTGTATGCTGCCACTTTGTGCTGTGTTGGGATGGAACCGCAGGGATACCCTGGGAACCTGAGAGGAGTTAGTGGGTCTGGAAAGGGGCTATAGCTGTCCGAGTCACCTTGAGGTCGCGCTAGGGGTAGGACGCCAGAAGGGAGAGCCTGTTAACTAGGTCAGGAGTCCTGGAGAGGGTCTGCACTAGGCTGACCAAGAGAGGTAGACGCCCAAGTACTGCATGGAAGCCCCAGAGTACTCTAGCCATTCCAGATCACTTACCGAAGGGAGCACAGACTGGGGGGAAGGAGCTACAGTAGACACTGAGAGAGTGAGCCTAGCCTGAGGTAGTGCAAACACGAGTTAGACGTATGTTAGGTACACGAGGTGGTGCACAAGGCATGTTTATTGTACGGATGTGGTAGCTGCCCCGCAGAGCGGAGCTCCATGTACAATAATCCAGTATACCATGAGCAAGAAGTGACCGTCAGAATGGAGGATCTGCAAAGAGCAGAAGGTCCAGGATGCCGGGAAGAGGAAGGAGAACAAGCTACAGGAGAGACTCTTGTGTGTTTGTTGTGGAGTGGCGTGAGAGCCGTGGCTGCGCCGTGTTTGTCATGCCTATGTTCTCGGGATGATACCCCTGAGAATAGTGAGGACGACAGCCTTGCGAGATGGGAGGAACGAAATGGACTTTGTTACACACCAATTAACAAACAGCCAGACGCTACCTCGAATATAAAGAAGGACAGTGCTTACTAAAATGGCGGTTCCCGCGTTCCCGGGACACCGCATGGGCCAGCTACAGAAAATCTTGCAACTCTGCAGGCTGCAAATTATTGGCCAGGATTGGCGGCAACAAGGAAACTCCATCCAGTTGGGGAGTTTGGCGCGAAAGCTGGAGCCGCGCCCTCCTGGACTATGACTCACTCTGCCCCTGTGCTGGGTCAGCCTACAAAGCGGCGAGACATCCCCCTAGTTTCAACCAGGGGGAGTGGTCTACCGTTCCACCGGATGCCAATGGAGGAAGTGGGGGGAAGCATTGCTCAACCATCCCCTGCACTTCAGTTGCGAAGAGCCATTGATCAATACAGACCGCTAGGACGAGTGCTTCCGTTGGTGACCATGGCTGAGCAAGCGGAGAAAGTGGAACAGAGTCCTTTGATATCAACCCACCCCTACTCGGTCCCAGGAGGCTTCCTGATTATCCGCGTAGAGGGTGTGGAGACAGTGGTCTGTCTCTGCCTGCAGTGCAGACTGCCTGGCGGAGCTGTGGGCAGTGAGGCTCGATGCCCTCATTGTGGACTACAATACATGTGGCCTATGACCACCTTTGTACCGGTGCAAGCCGGGGGGATGAGAAATCCTACCCCGACATCGGCAGCGGATCTTCCGGGTGCACTGTGGAATGTGAGTGCAGGTCCCGCGGAGCCGGAGTCGAGCCGACTTCTCAAGACGGAGAAAACCGGCCATCGGAGAGGTGACCGGAAAGGAGCCCATAGACGGTCCCCTACTGGAATACCCCGCCCGAACTGTAAATTAGAGTCCTCGGACGAGGAGTGTGCCAGATTGGCCGAGACACAGGACTTGTTGGCGGAGTACCATACTACTGGTATTCCGTGGCAAGATGCTATCCCTCGTGGTGTGGAGACACGGAGTCGAGTGTCTCCAGTGCCGCGACAACCCGATCGCCGGAGTCCCACTGCCGTGGTGACTAGCGGGTCGGAAGGAGTTCGATCCACCCCGACGCTGCGGAGCAGTAGGCTAACTTCGTGCTCACCGCAGATCCCGGGGGTGGAGGCGAACGAAGAGCGGATCCAGGGTCAGACTGGACCGCGCAGCAGAAGGGCGTTGCCGGATATCCTCGTGGAGGAAGAGGTCTCGCTTGGGGACCCAACCCAAGATGGCGTCGCAGCACGTGCGGATCCCGAGGCAGTTCCGGACGACCTGAGTGGTGTCGAGTGGGAGGCGATAGCGCCTCTACGGTCGAGCAGTGGGAGTCGATCCCCTTCGGACAGCAGGCGGAGTGGGCGCGCGAACCGGAGAACGAGAGGATCCACTACCGAAGGCCAGAATGAACTTTGTGGCGAACGTGAGTCAGGTGTTGCGGAGGAGCAGGTCGTGACCCTGCCGGTACCTACCGTTCGGCCCCGTCCCCCAACCCCGTCCATTCCCAAAGTTAGTCCCAAGGCCCTAGTTCAAACCCCTGTCCCTGTCACCTGTTCCTTTGGGTCTACCTCTAGTCTGGGTATGTCAGGGGATTCCCGGGGTCCTATCACAGAACGGACTGGAAGCCTGGACTGGGGAACTTCAGATGATGGATCGGAGGGTGGAGGGAGGATTTCCCGATGAGGGTCGATAGTTAGTGAAAGCAATAGTGCGCTGAGCATTGCGGGAGGACATTGGTCTCAGCGTAAAGAAAGGGTTACGTGATCTGAGGGTACTTCGGGGGTATCCTCGGGCGGGCCTGATGATGAGGAGGAACCCCTAGAATCTAACTCTGCGGAGGTACGGGAAACTAGGTGGTGGGCACCATTATATGAGGGATATGTCGCCTGGATAGACCGCACCCGTTTCATTCTAGAAAGGGATGGGGTGGTTGACCATTGGTGGGCCCCTGGGGATTTTGACGATGAGGCCTATCTCAAGGAGCTACGAGTACGGTGGGACCGAATACAAGTAGGTCTTATTACCCCAAAGGGATTTGAAGGGTTAGATGATCCGGTGGAGTCAGATGAGCCCCTGTCATGGGTGTTGCCAGGAAGGGCTGGGCAAACTAAGTTGACCCGAGCTTGCCGAGCTGAACGGGCTATTGCGGCTAAATATAAACGGTCACACGGGCTGGAATACCCCTATGTCCCTGAACCTCTGATGAGGGAAATAGAGGACAATAGAGAAAGGTGGCTTCGTAATGATATTGAGTACTATATCGTTAATAAGGGAGGAGCCATTACGGGAGTCCAGGCTGAGCAGAGGGTCTCCCAACTCATGCGGGTCTGGAAAATAGGGCGCAGAGTGTATGTGCACAAGGTGGTGTATTGCAATGAGCGAGGATTGCCCCGAGAATTTAGTGTAACCGTCAATGATGCAGCGGGGCGGGAGGTGAAGAAACCAGACCCTCGACACTACTATTAGGTCCGTCTAGGAGTGGTCTGCCTTTTTCTTTGACGCTCTCTGCTGGTCAGTAGGCGTATATTCTGTCATTATTATGTGAAGTGATAATGTTTAAACGCTAAGTTTGTGTGTTCTTTTTCAGTGTTTCCTGGAGCAAGGTACACCAAATTTAGGCCCAGCCGGGACGGTGGGGATTCACCAGGGGGAGTATATAGCCATGCATAATAATGGTATATTGCTTTCCTCTCTGTTGGCAGTAAGTCCTGGTAAGTACAGGTATGCCAGCAGTAGTTATGAAGGTTTTCCCTCACACCATGGTGAGGTGCCCTATGTATGGAGGGGAGTGGCTGTATGCTCTGAGTCCCTGGATAGTGACATCAGGGATGCGCCTGCCTCCTGAAGTATATAAGGCACAACACAGTTAGTTACAGTGTGTTCTAGCAGCTGTGGAAAGCTGTTGGGAAGTTGTATTTTCCTGAATAAGGGATTGTAGGAACACTTTGTGACCCTAGTGACGTAACTAGAGGTCCAGGTTGACCAATCAGCCTGTCTGAGCCACTCTGTGTCCAGGGACCTGGCGCAGAGAGGATCTCCCTAGGAGAAGAGGGAATCCCACTTCAATTTAGGAGGGCGTACCTGGCGAAGGGACAGCACGGAGTGATGTGCGGCTAGAGCCGGCAGCTGCATGGGGCAGTCTGCTACATCACCGTCTACAATAAAGATGACCTTGTTAACGATACCCCCACTGTGTGAGTGTGAAGTTACTCAGCAGTGGATGGCACCAACCAGAAGGAGTTCCTCACCAGGACCATCTCCCTGCGGAAGCATAGACCCTGATGAGGTGGAGGCGCTGCACATGATGTAAGTTGAACTCGCACCCACTACCTCAGATACCTGTCCTGCTGGAAATCCCCTACTAATAGGGTGACCAGATTTTGAAAATGAAAAACCGGGACACATTTTTTTTTTTTTAAATATATATAACAGTTTATTTATTGTAGTACACTTATACTTTACTACCATTAGAGAGAGTGTGTGTGTGTGTGTGTACACCTCAATAATCGAACAAAAAAAAACCCAGATGTGAATGATTCTGAACCCATTAACCAGTGTCTGGATGCCCCCTCTTCACAATTTCTAAAAGCAGCAATCCCGCCTGGGATCTTACCTGATCCGCAGTCCCTCAAGGTACTATACTGGAAGGGAGGTGTTCCCTACCTGTCTTCCGATGTCTCCCGCGTGAAACTTGAGTCAGATCTGGAAGAAAGCAGAGTAGGTTACTTCAGTGTAGGTATACGGCAGTTAAGATAAGACAGAGGGTGAGGGAGACAGGGAGGGAGGGCGAGGGAGGGAGACAAGGATGGAGGGAGACAAGGATGGAGGGAGACAGGGAGGGAGGGAGACAGGGAGGGAGGGAGACAGGGAGGAAGGGAGACAGGGAGGGAGGGAGGGCGGGAGGGAGGGCGGGAGGGAGGGAGTGCGGGAGACAGAAAGGGAGACAGGGAGGGAGGGCGGGAGGGAGGGTGAGGGAGGGAGACAGGGAGGGAGGGAGACAGGGAGGGAGGGCGAGGGAGGGAGACAGGGAGGGAGACAGGAAGGGAGGGCGAGGGAGGGAGACAGACAGGAAGGGAGGGCGAGGGAGGGAGACAGACAGGAAGGGAGGGCGAGGGAGGGAGACAGACAGGGAGGGAGGGCGAGGAAGGGAGGGCGAGGGAGGGAGACAGACAGGAAGGGAGGGCGAGGGAGGGAGACAGACAGGAAGGGAGGGCGAGGAAGACAGACAGGGAGGGAGAGGGAGGGAGGGCGAGGGAGGGAGGGCGATTGAGGGAGACAGACAGGGAGGGAGGGAGGGCGAGGGAGGGCGAGGGAGGGAGACAGGGAGGGAGGGCGAGGGAGGGAGAGAGACAGGGAGGGAGAGACAGGGAGGGAGAGACAGGGAGGGTGAGACAGGGAGGGAGAGACAGGGAGGGAGAGACAGGGAGGGAGAGACAGGGAGGGTGAGACAGGAAGGGTGAGACAGGGAGGGTGAGACAGGGAGGGAGAGACAGGGAGGGAGGGTGAGACAGGGAGGGAGGGAGGGTGAGACAGGGAGGGAGGGAGGAAGGGAGGGAGGGTGAGACAGGGAGGGAGGGTGAGACAGGGAGGGAGGGTGGAGGGTGAGACAGGGAGGGAGGGAGGGTGAGACAGGGAGGGAGGGTGAGACAGGGAGGGAGGGAGGGAGGGAGGGTGAGACAGGGAGGGAGGGAGGGTGAGACAGGGAGGGAGGGAGGGTGAGACAGGGAGGGAGGGAGGAAGGGTGAGACAGGGAGGGAGGGAGGGAGGGTGAGACATGGAGGGAGGTAGGGTGAGACAGGGAGGGAGGGAGGGTGAGACAGGGAGGGAGGGAGGAAGGGTGAGACAGGGAGGGAGGGAGGGAGGGTGAGACATGGAGGGAGGTAGGGTGAGACAGGGAGGGAGGGAGGGTGAGACAGGGAGGGAGGGAGGGTGCGACAGGGAGGGAGGGAGGGTGAGACAGGGAGGGAGGGTGAGACAGGGAGGGAGGCAGGGGGTGAGACAGGGGGTGAGACAGGGAGGGAGGCAGGGGGTGAGACAGGGAGGGAGGCAGGGGGTGAGACAGGGAAGGATGGAGACAGGGGGTGAGACAGGGAAGGATGGAGACAGGGGGTGAGACAGGGAAGGATGGAGACAGGGGGTGAGACAGGGAAGGATGGAGACAGGGGGTGAGACAGGGAAGGAGGGAGGGTGAGACAGGGAAGGAGGGAGGGTGAGACAGGGAGGGAGGGAGGGTGAGACAGGGAGGGAGGGTGAGACAGGGAGGGAGGGAGGGTGAGACAGGGAGGGAGACAGGGAGGGAGACAGGGTGAGACAGGGAGGGAGGGAGACAGGGAGGGAGACAGGGAGGGAGACAGGGAGGGAGGTAGACAGGGGGTGAGACAGGGAGGGAGGGAGACAGGGTGAGACAGGGAGGGAGGGAGACAGGGTGAGACAGGGAGGGAGGGAGACAGGGTGACACAGGGAGGGAGACAGGGAGGGAGACAGGGTGAGACAGGGTGGGAGGGAAGGAGGGAGACAGGGTGGGAGGGAAGGAGGGAGACAGGGTGGGAGGGAAGGAGGGAGACAGGGTGGGAGACAGGGTGGGAGGGAAGGAGGGAGACAGGGTGGGAGGGAGACAGGGTGGGAGGGAAGGAGGGAGACAGGGTGGGAGGGAAGGAGGGAGACAGGGTGGGAGGGAAGGAGGGAGACAGGGTGGGAGGGAAGGAGGGAGACAGGGTGAGAGGGAAGGAGGGAGACAGGGTGGGGGAGAGAGAGGGAGGGAGAGAGAGGGAGGGAGAGAGACACACACCCACTGACACACACACACACACACACACACACTGATACACACACACACACACACACACTGATACACCCCCCCCCCCCACTGATACACACACCCCCCCACTGATACACCCCCCCCACTGATACACACACACACACACACACCCACACACACACCCCCACTGATACACACACACACACCCACTGATACACACACACACACCCACTGATACACACACACCCACTGATACACACACACACCCACTGATACACCCACTGATACACCCACCCACTGATACACACACACACACACTGATACACACACACCCACTGATACACACACACACCCACTGATACACCCACTGATACACACACACACACACCCACACCCACTGATACACACACACCCACTGATACACACACACATCCACTGATACACACACACACCCACTGATACACACTACACCCCCCCACTGATACACACACACACACTGATACACACACCCACTGATACACCCACCCACTGATACACACACACACAGATACACACACCCACACAGATACACACACACACACACACAGATACACACACACACACACACACACTGATACACATACACACATACACACTGATACACATACACACACACACACACACACACACTGATACACATACACACACACACACCCACTGATACACACACTGATACACACACACAGATACACCCCGCTTCCCCCTGCACCGCCCGCCAGCCCCTGCACCTCCCGCGACCGCGCAGCAACCACTGCCCGCCCCCGAGCCCATCTCCCACACCAAGGGGACGGGGGGAAGTGAGCGCCGGGGGGCAAAGCTGTGAGCGCCGATGGGCAATGGTGGGAGTGCCGATGGGCAAAGGTGGGAGCGCCGGAGGGGCAATGGTGGGAGCGCCGGGGGGGGCAATGGTGGGAGCGCCGGGGGGGCAATAGTGGGAGTGCCGGGGGGGCAATAGTGGGAGCGCCGGGGGGGCAATAGTGGGAGCGCCGGGGGGGGCAATGGTGGGAGCGCCGGGGGGGGGCAATGGTGGGAGCGCCGGGGGGTCAATGGTGGGAGCGCCGGGGGGGGCAATGCTGGGAGCGCCAGGGGGGGCAATGCTGGGAGCGCCGGGGGGGGGGCAATGCTGGGAGCGCCGGGGGGGGCAAAGGTACAAGGTGGTACAAAGGCAGGTGCACCCCCGCTACCACCTCCTATTACCCCCCCTGGCTGGGACCCGGGACAGAAGGGGGACACTCACCGCGCACAGAGGAGCCGGGTGCGGGAAGACACGTGTGCTCTGCACAAAGCGGAAGTCCCGCCCCGGGCTTCCTCTGACCTGCCTGCAACCAATCCCCTGCGGGCCGGCCGGCATTCTAAGTCCCGCCCCCGGCATTCTCCTTCATTCAGTCTCCCCGGCAACATTCACACACACTTAGAAAATACTTACCGGCCGCCGCATTCTCCTCACCGCCGCTGCCCTGCAATACCGGGACCAGGGACAAAAACAGGGACAAAAACCGGGACAGACTTAAACCGGGACAGGACACAAAAAAACGGGACTGTCCCGGTAAAACCGGTACGAATGGTCACCCTACCTACTAACATCAAGCGGGAGACTCAGGAGTTCTGTTGCCTACAGGTGCACCACCAAACACACACGTAATGGGGAGGTTGGTTATTAGAGTACCAGGGCCAATGTGAGATTGGGGGGGGGGGGGGGGGAAACCCGTTACATGTGTAACATTACTTTTATACTGTAATCATATTCTGTGTAACATTACTTTTATATTGTAATCATATTCTGTGTATCTGTGTAACATTACTTTTATATTGTAATCATATTCTGTGTATCTGTAACATTACTTTTATACTGTAATCATACTGTGTAACATTACTTTTATACTGTAATCATATTCTGTGTAACATTACTTCTATACTGTAATCGTACTCTGTAACATTACTCGGGGTGCCGAAGGCTTTAGGACCCTGCAGACCGGGGAAGGCCACGGACCGCACCGTGCCAGGATCACGTCATGTGACCCGGAAGGGGGGCGGAAGGTTACAAGGAGGCGGTGTAGGCACTTCCGGGTGTCACCTGGCAAAGATGGCGGCGCCCATGGAGCTGTACTGCTGGAAAGGGGACTGGGGGCTTCCGTCAGTGGACGTGGATTGCCTGACTGTGCTGGTAGGAAACCCAGAGGCTGAGCCCGGCTGTGACTGCGGGGAGACCCGGCACAGCCATTACTAACGGGGGAGAGAGAGGTGAGGGGAGTGGGGACAGAAGTGGGAGACAGGATGAGGGGGCAGAGTAGGGAGACAGGGTGAGGGGGCAGAGAGGGAGACAGGTTAGAGGGGGAGACAGGGTGAGGGGAGAGACAGGGTGAGGGGGGACGGGGTGAGGGGGAGCAGGGGAGGACAGGGTGAGGGGGGAGACAGGGTGAGGGAAGTGACGGGGTGAGGGAGGGGACAGGGTGGGGGGAGACGGTGAGGGGGAGACGGTGAGGGGGCAGAGGGGAGAGACAGGGCGAGGGGGCAGAGGGGGGACACTGGGTGAGGGGGACAGACAGGGGGGAAACAGACGGTGGGGGGAGACAGGGTTGGGGGCAGAGGGGAGAGACAGGGTGAGGGGGACACTGGGTGGGGGAGACAGACAGATGGGAGACAGACAGAGGGGGGGAGGTGAGGGAGACAGAGGGGGGAGACTGGGTGAGGGAGACAGAAGGAGGGGGAGACTGGGTGAGGGAGATTGGGTGAGGGAGACAGAGGGAGGGGGAGACTGGGTGAGGGAGACAGAGGGAGGGGGAGACTGGGTGAGGGAGACAGAGGGGGGAGAATGGGTGAGGGAGACAGAGGGGGGGAGACTGGGTGAAGGAGACAGAGGGGGGGAGACTGGGTGAAGGAGACAGAGGGAGGGGGAGACTGGGTGAGGGAGACAGAGGGATGGGGAGACTGGGTGAGGGAGACAGAGGGAGGGGGAGACTGGGTGAGGGAGACAGGGAGGAGGAGACTAGGTGGGTGAGGGGGGAGACTGGGTGAGGGGGGAGACTGGGTGAGGGGGGAGACTGGGTGAGGGGGCTGTGGGGGAGACCGGGTGAGGGGGCTGTGGGGGAGACAGGGTGAGGGGGCTGTGGGGGAGACAGGGTGAGGGGGCTGTGGGGGAGACAGGGTGAGGGGGCTGTGGGGGAGACAGGGTGAGGGAGCAGGGGGGTGACAGGGTGAGGGGGAGCAGGGAGGAGATGGTGAGAGGACAGGGTGGGGGGACAGAGGGGGGAGACAGGGTGAGGGGGCTGTGGGGGGACAGAGGTGGGAGACAGGGTGAGGGGGCAGTGGGAGGGGGCAGTGGGGGACAGAGGAGGGAGACGGGGAGACGGGGTGAGGGGTCAGAGGGGGGAGACAGGGTGAGGGGGCGGGGGGGAGACAGGGTGAGGGGGCGGGGGGGAGACAGGGTGAGGGGGCGGGGGGGAGACAGGGTGAGGGGGCGGGGGGGAGACAGGGTGAGGGGGCGGGTGGGAGACAGGGTGAGGGGGCGGGGGGAGACAGGGTGAGGGGGCGAGACAGGGTGAGGGGGCGGGTGGGAGACAGGGTGAGGGGGCGGGGGGGAGACAGGGTGAGGGGGCGGGGGGGACAGGGTAAGGTGGCGGGGGGGGGACAGGGTAAGGGGGCGGGGGGAGACAGGGTAAGGGTGGAGGGTGAAGGAGCAGGGGGGAGACAGGGTGAGGGGAGCAGGGGGGAAACAGGGTGAGGGGGGGCAGGGAGGAGATGGTGGGAGGCAGGGCAGGGAGGAGATGGTGGGAGGCAGGGGGAGACAGGAGGGAGACATGGTTTGGGGGGAGGGTGAGGGGAGCAGGGGGGAGACAGGGTGAGGGGGGACCGAGGAAGGAGACAGGGTGAGGGGGAGCAGGGGGGTTGAGGGGAGCAGGGGGAGGCGGGGGGAAGATGGGGCATGGGGGAGACAGGGTGATGGGGGCAGGGAATAGACAGGATGTGGGGAGAAGGGGCAGCAGAAGAGGAGAGGTGTTATAATATAATTTGTGTATTGGGTGCACACCCTCCATACTGTACACAGCAATACAAGCGTAAGGAGCTTACAATCTAATTGTAATGTGTGGGGCTCTGGTGGATGGGGACTTCCATGGGCTGGGAGGGGGAGAGCTGACATGTCCCCTAAACACGTGCACATCTCCGGCTCTCACCTTCCACATCCATAAACCCAAAGGGTTAAGGCTCCATTGGGTATTGTAGGAGGCTGTTCGGTGTCACACATCCAGAAGTGACCGTGCTCTTGTCTGATGGCACAGTCTGGCTCTGTGTTGTTGGATATTGACGGCTTGTTCTGATAACATTGTAATTAAAGCAGGATGTAACATATGGTGTGTTGTGTGTGTACGGTTAGGGGACACTTTGCTTCTGGCCACAGCAGGGTGAAGATCCTGAGAGGTGGAGACAGACTGTACAGCAAGATTGTTAGTTTTATTTGTAATATACATTTAAGTGTCTGGCAGGGTGCAGGTAATCATACTCTGGGTAACATTGCTCAGAGGTATACCTGCAGGCAATACTAATGAGATGTTCATTTCTCTTCCTTTTATCAATCAAAGCTTGAAGCCGGCGCTGCCCAAAACCCTGCCTGGTAATTGTGTCAATAGTATGAAATCCAATGAACAAGTTTCTTGTATCTGTCAGACGCCATTGCGTAAATGCAGTATTCTTGTACACAGAGCGATAGTCTATTAGTAGAGCAGGATGTGAAATGAGCAGTGGTAATTGCGGTGGTTCATGATGTGCTTGCCATGTTTGCACAGAGCCGGATCATGTTCTGCAGCCTCGGTGCTGGATTCTGACAGCTTGGGAACTAACCAGTAGTGTGTGTGTGTGAGCCCAGGAGAGCAGGCACACATGGCCCCAGAGCCTGCTCTTTGGAAGGATATGAAAGATTTCCTGCCTGTCTGTGTTTGCAGAAAGGGTTTATGTGGCAACAGGTCCTGCTCCTGTCAGTGGGTGGGCAATACTTTTATACGGGCAGAAAATCCGAAGCCAAAACTTGCATCGCTTGGAAAGAAGTTATCAAAGACCTCATTGTGCAGGAAGCTGTCTGCCTTCCACACACCAGGAGCAGCTTCAACTCACTCAGTTTCATACGAAGTCATTCGACTTCAACTGGTTAAGGAAAACGGTAAATAATGGAAACATTTCTTTTTTTTTAAATGGCAAAATGAAATTGCAGTCAGGGCTGACGATGTATTTTCATCTGTTTTGCTGCTTGCAATCACACAACCTGGTCTGCCTGGAGAGACGTTAGAACCTTTGGACTGAGATCATTGTTTAAAAGCCGAGTTCCGCTCGGGATCTTTCCGTTCTCATCTCTTGATCTCATTTCCAGAGATGGACAATGCATTACTTTTTGAAGTGAAACTTCTTTAGCGGCACCTAGAACATGAGCAAAATTCAGCGGCAGTGAATGGAGTTGATGGGAACGGAAGTCAGTGGTGACGGAAGTGACGTAACTGCTGGCGGAAAGGCCATCAGCAACATTCACTGCCACTGAATTTTGCCAGCTTCCACCATCAGGAGGAGGACACACACACACCCGTGACTGAGCCTCCGATCATGCCCTCCAAATTGTGGAGAAGGCGGCTGTAATATTCTGCGTGCTATAGACTCACCGCACGTGTTCTGAGCGCCCTATTTTCAGATGGAAATCATACACAAGGTATACATTAGATAAGGCGTTTCGCAGGCCACAGAACCACAGGAACTCTCTCCTTGTCATTCAGAGCAGGAAACCCCATCCAAAGCCACACGATTTAATTGCAGAGGCTGCTGAGTTGGCAGCCAAAAGCTCCTCTTATTCTGCGTCGTCGTTTGCAAGAATCTATATTCCATCCGTTCCATCCATGACATCATTAGCCACAGAAAAGAAACTCAACGGGATCCATTGAGTGGAAGCCAAAGCCAATCCAGCCTGTCTCTGCTGTTGGTGTATCAGTCTCTGTGTGCTGATCCAGCCTGTCTCTGCTGTATGGTGTGTCAGTCTCTGTGTGCTGATCCAGCCTGTCTCTGCTGTATGGTGTATCAGTCTCTGTGTGCTGATCCAGCCTGTCTCTGCTGTATGGTGTGTCAGTCTCTGTGTGCTGATCCAGCCTGTCTCTGCTGTGTGGTGTGTCAGTCTCTGTGTGCTGATCCAGCCTGTCTCTGCTGTATGGTGTATCAGTCTCTGTGTGCTGATCCAGCCTGTCTCTGCTGTATGGTGTGTCAGTCTCTGTGTGCTGATCCAGCCTGTCTCTGCTGTATGGTGTGTCAGTCTCTGTGTGCTGATCCAGCCTGTCTCTGCTGTATGGTGTGTCAGTCTCTGTGTGCTGATCCGGTCTGTCTCTGCTGTGTCAGTCTCTCGGTGTTCTGATAATTCTAATCTTTTCTCACCACCATGACCATAATAAAATGAAAGGTTTCCTATCTGCGTGTCACTAAATGTTGCCTTCTCCTTTTCAGACCTACGCAAAGTTCTCTGGAGCGCCTCTGAAGGTGCATAAGATCTCAAACCCGTGGAGCAGCCCTTCAGGTAAGATCAGATACTGTGAGGTTATAGAAACATTATTGCTGCAGCTAGGGTGTGCAACCGGAGTACAGGAGCAGAAGTGGGACGCTCCATCTCGTGTGCATCTGCATGTCAAAAGGTTAGTGTTCATTTCATTGAGTTAAAGGGGGCTGAGTGTTATTTTGTTATTGCATCTGTCAGCAACATGCTTATATGTCCGCGTTTCATAAAGACACACGGCTCCATCACTTCTTGCAGGTCGTCTCCCCGCTCTAAAGACGCAGGATGAAGGGGTCCTGTTCCAGACGAGCAGAATTATTACCTATCTCAGGAAACAGGTGAGCGCGCTGATCAGAATCATGTATGATGGGATACAGACCTCAACCCCGAGTGCAGAAGGAACCAGCAAACCAGAGCCAGGAACACACGCCCAGCGCGTGCATACACACAGCCCAGCGCACGCACACAGCCCATCGCACGCACACAACCCAGCGCACGCACACAACCCAGCGCGCATACACGCAGCCCAGCGCACGCACACAACCCAGCGCGCATACACAGCCCAGCGCACGCACACAACCCAGCGCGCATACACACAGCCCAGCGCACGCACACAACCCAGCGCGCACACAAATACAGCCCAGGGCGTGCCCACAGCCCAGTGTGTGCCCCCAGCACACACAGCCCAGCGCACGCACACAGCCCAGCGCACGCACACAGCCCAGCGCACGCACACAGCCCAGCGCACGCACACAACCCAGCGCGCATACACACAGCCCAGCGCACGCACACAACCCAGCGCGCACACAAATACAGCCCAGGGCGTGCCCACAGCCCAGTGTGTGCCCCCAGCACGCACACAGCCCAGCGCACGCACACAGCCCAGCGCACGCACACAACCCAGCGCACGCACACAACCCAGCGCGCATACAAGCAGCCCAGCGCACACACACAACCCAGCGCGCATACACAGCCCAGCGCACGCACACAACCCAGCGCGCATACACACAGCCTAGCGCACGCACACAACCCAGCGCGCATACACACAGCCCAGCGCACGCACACAAATACAGCCCAGCGCGTGCCCACAGCCCAGTGTGTGCCCCCAGCGCGTGCCCACAGCCCAGCGCTTGCCCACAGCCCAGCGCGTGCCCACAGCCCAGCACGTGTGCCCCCAGCACACACAGCCCAGCGCGTGCCCACAGCCCAGCACGTGTGCCCCCAGCACGTGTGCCCCCAGCACACACAGCCAACATGGAAGACCACTCTGTGATGAGATATGGTGTTTTGAAGTAATGCATTGGGTAAGTTGCAAGACTACACCTCCCAGCATCCAATGCTTCCACATAAGGGAGACTGCAATAAGTGGCATTGCCGTACTGAAGCAGGTTTATAGACCTGCATTAGTACACTAATGCAGAGGACAAAGCTTTCTCAGGAGGGTTGGTATAGACACGCTGTATTATCAGGCATGTCCAGAAGTAGGCATTTTCCGCCAAGGCATAAAAGTTTCTTTAGTAATGACTCGAGCATTTGAGATCTATACAAAAACTGCTTTAATTCTGTGACCCGTTCTGTGACCCAGCGATGACGCGTCTCGCTTTCCAGTTACCTCGGTCCATGTTACCCAGCGACGACGCGTCTCGCTTTCCATTTACCTCGGTCCGAGTTACCCAGCGACGACGCGTCTCGCTTTCCATTTACCTCGGTCCGAGTTACCCAGCGACGACGCGTCTCGCGTTTCATTTACCTTGGTCCGAGTTACCCAGCGACGACGCGTCTCGCGTTTCATTTACCTCAGTCCGAGTTACTCAGCAACGTGGCATCTCGCATTCCATTTACCTCAGTCCGAGTTACTCAGCAACGTGGCATCTCGCATTCCATTTACCTCAGTCCGAGTTACTCAGCAACGTGGCATCTCGCATTCCATTTACCTCGGTCCGAGTTACCCAGCGACGACGCGTCTCGCGTTTCATTTACCTCGGTCCGAGTTACCCAGCGATGACGCGCCTCGTGTTTCATTTACCTCGGTTACTCAGACAGCCAGGTGTGAAATCTCACCCTTTTTATATTTAGTCTGTACGCAAGCACTTGGAAAGAGGAAGCCTTGTTCCAGGCCCGTGTCCTAAAGGGCAGTAACTATCAATGCAGCTGCCCAGGTTCTCGGAACTGAAGCGGGTTTTCCTAACCTGTGCGTACAAAGCTCCATGGAAAAGCAAAGCACGCCAGTCCAGACAAAGAACACACACAATCTTTGTATCCTGAGGTGTAGAGCAAAGCTGCACATTCTATTGCAAGGGAAAATAACCCCCGCAGTGCCACAGAAATACTTGGTAAAACCATTTCTGTGGTTTCAAATGACGTTAATAAGAAAGGCCCCAGTTCCATGTTTCCAGGGCTTTGGTGTAAGAATAAAGACGCGCACACTTGTGCTTTATGCTGCAGCGTACTTATTGCTTAGAGAGGAGGGAACAACTAGAAGTACTCCAGACTGACCACAAAGCCCCACGTTGTTTGGGGGGGGAAAGATACCATTGGAAACCGGAAGTGTAATCGAGTTATGTGAAGATTCAGCGTTTAGCGTCATTTCTAGCTGTATGCTTTATAACGACTCTGTAAACCTCTCTCTTCATTCACTTATCCTGCAGAAATACAATGCAGACTACGACCTCTCAGCCAGACAGGGAGCTGATACTCTGGCGTTCATCTCTCTGCTGGAGGAGAAGCTGCTACCGGCGCTGGTAAGTGCAAGAAACAAGGCCACGCTTGGCACTACCAAAGGAGGCTTTCGCAGCAAGGGAAGCTAAGCTCCTGTACCAACTCATTCCACCCCCACTGATAGTGTGTACGGCGGCTGCTGCTGCTGCATTCCGCACCCGCGAGCAAGACAAAAACACATGACCAACTACCTACATCACGGGCGGGCAACGCCTGTCCTCAAGGGCCACCAACAGGTCAGGTTTTCAGGATATCCCTGCTTCAGCACACGTGGCTCACAGTCACTGGTTGAGCCACCTGTGCTGAAGCAGGGATATCTGGAAAACCTGACCTGTTGGTGGCCCTTGAGGATAGGAGTTGCCTGCCCCTGACATAAATCCACAAAGAATAGATACAAAGTAGCTGCTGAATACAGAAATGAATTCTGATTTGAAACCACACAGAACTGTCGGTGCACGGTGGAAGTACTTTTAGTGAGCGCTGTATTGTTACCATGTCCCTGCGCGTTATCGCGAAGGGCGCGCGCTCTCCCTGCGCGTTATCGCAACGGCCACGCATTCTCCCTGCTTGCAGATTCACACCTTCTGGGTGGACGCCAAGAACTACGTTGAGCACACGCGGAAATGGTACGCCGAATCCATCCCTTTCCCCCTGAACTTCTTCCTCCCCAACCAAATGCACAAGAGATACCTGGAGCGGCTACACCTGATCCGGGGGGAGAGCTGGCGGGAGGATGATGAAGAGCTGGAGAAACAGGTGGGAGAAGCAGCGGCCGGAGCTGCTCGGTGATACAGTGGGAGGGAAGACGCAATATTCACATTTCCGGGAGTATGTATGGGAGAATGGCAGGAATGTGCTGGCGGTTTCCGTACACTTCCACGGTGCTATTAGAGAAAACAGCACATCAATAAATATATTTTATTTATAAAATGTTTTATCAGGAAATAATACATTGAGTTACTTCTAATTTTCAAGTATGTCCTGGGCACAGAGTTATGATAACAATAAATGGTTACATTAAATTAACAGGCGTTATACATTTAATTTGCAGAAATTTCATGGACAGTTAGAGATAATGAATGATTATGGGCATAACCGTTAGACAATGTTAAAATTGTGTTAGGAGAGGTAGGATAGGCCTGCAATGTGCTGTGTTAGGAGAGGTAGGATAGGTCTGCAATGTGCTGTGTTATTAGAGGTAGGATAGGCCTGCAATGTGCTGTGTTAGAAGAGGTAGGATAGGCCTGCAATGTGCTGTGTTAGGAGAGGTAGGATAGGCCTGCAGTGTGCTGTGTTAGGAGAGGTAGGATATGCCTGCAATATGCTGTGTTAGGATAGGTAGGATAGGCCTGCAATGTGCTGTGTTAGGAGAGGTAGGATAGGCCTGCAATGTGCTGTGTTAGGTGAGGTAGGATAGGCCTGCAATGTGCTGTTAGGATAGGTAGGATAGGCCTGCAATGTGCTGTGTTAGGAGAGGTAGGATAGGCCTGCAATGTGCTGTTTTAGGAGAAGTAAGACAGGCCTGCAGTGTGCTGTTTTAGGAGAGGTAGGATAGGTCTGCAATGTGCTGTTAGGAGAGGTAGGACAGGCTGCAATGTGCTGTGTTAGGAGACTTTACCCAACCCAGGAACTGAGCACCAAACAACTGACACCCATCGGCTGTCTGCCTTTGGGGCGACGTAGATGTAGGCTTAATGGTTCTGCATGAATCAGCGCAGCTTTGCAATTCCTTTGTGAAGGGTAATAAACACCGCGGAGGGCGAGGCTGACAACGCAGAGCAGCAAGAAAGCCCCGATGTTAACCCTTAGCATGCTGTTTCTGCGCAGAGGGGAGCAGCTCTTGGGGAACGCTTTCAGATGTCCGCCTTTGGGGCGACACCGACTGAAGGGGTTCTCATTAGAGGCTCAGTCAACATTTCTTTATACTGCAGAGGGTTCAGATTGTCAGGAGCCCACACTTGCAGCATTACTTAATAATAATATTAGTACTTTATACTCCTACACGAGGAAGATTATGCAGCTGGTCCCCGTAGTACTGTCTGTATTAAAGTCTGCCATCCCATGTATGTATCTGCAGCTGTACTCGGATGCTGAGGAATGTATGACCCTTCTATCTCAGAGGCTGGGAACAGAGAAATTCTTCTTTGGAGACTCGTAAGTACCTGGAAATTAAACACACTTCTCATTGAGATTCCTCAGTGAGGGACAGCGGGAGATTGTACACACACACGAGATTCCTGCAGTGGGACAGCAGGAGATTGTACATACACACACACACACACACAAGATTCCTGCAGTGTGGGACAGCAGGAGATTGTACACACACGGGATTCCTGCAGTGTGGGGCAGCAGGAGATTGTACACACACACGAGATTCCTGCAGTGTGGGACAGCAGGAGATTGTACACACACGAGATTCCTGCAGTGTGGGGCAGCAGGAGATTGTACACACACACGAGATTCCTGCAGTGTGGGGCAGCAGGAGATTGTACACACACACACGAGATTCCTGCAGTGAGGCGATGAACAGGCAACACGGCCCAATCCTACAAGGAGCTTCTAGTATGGGAGATTTAATCGGGAACAAATACTGTCCCCGTTCCACATCCTCTAACAGTGTGACCGTTTAGTTCAGAACGTGTTTCGTAGTTTTGCTTTGTGTATACAGACAATCGGTCCTACATTTGCAAAGTATTAGCGATCAGTTAGAAATCCGTTTTTATATAACCACAATGCAAATCATTTTAAATATAAAATCAGTCTCCAGATTAAGAGATGAAAGAGAAGGTCTGTTTGTGTTTGTAGGTTATTTAAAGCGGCACAAATATATATATATATATATATATATATATATCTATATATCTATATATATATCTATCAAAAAATAAATAGATGATTACCGTTCTGTGGCTAACGAAATGCTTTTATTTATGCGAGCTTTCGAGATACACTGATCTCTTCTTCCGGCGATGTTACAATGAATGAAGCACTCTTGGAATGTTATCTGTGCTGGTCCTTCCCCCGGTGTGGATGTGGAGATATATATATATATATATATATATATATCACCTGAGAAAAAATATGCATGAAAATGTTTTCATTTCTGCATGGAGGTGCCTCTGACCACATAACCAACACTCCGTTACTGTTCTTGGTCACTCCTGCAACTGGAAACATTTTGTTTATTTTATACACATTTCTAAATTACGAAAATACAGGATTAGTGCAATGTAGCCTGTCGGTGTTTGTGGGAATGAAAGGTATGTCGCACGTCACAATACAGGAGCAGTGTTTGGTGTAAGTGTGTGTCTGGGCTGTCTGACTTTGCCGTTCTCTTGCAGCCCAGCTTCCCTCGATGCCCACATCTTCAGCAATTTAGTGCTTCTCATGAAGGCCAAGATACCCAGCAACAGATTACAGCAGCACTTGAAGTCCTTGAGTAATCTGTGCCATTACTGCACCTCAATCCTTAGCATCTACTTTGACTGGGATGGAGGTAAGAACTCCGCCTCTCTGACCTGGCTGGTCAGTACGGTCACTGCCGGCTTAATAACACCCTCTGTGATTGCACAGCCGTGTTCAGCTAACATCGTCTGTCTCTATATCATGAATTGGAGTTAATAGTTGGAGCTACCGATCTCGTGATCAGGATCTAACTTACAGGAATGGGACAAGGGACAGGAGATTTTCGTGAACAGTTTCAGTAATCCCTCAACGCTCCAGCCCCACTCATTAATATTTGAGCTGCAATAAAGTGAATACGTTACCACCCTAATTATAATATTTACAATACGTTTTTGAAGTTGTGTTTATAGCTTTGTAAATCTGTGTCTGACCTCACAACACACAAGCACAGTAAATCGCGCGCCTCTACCCTCCTGCAAAGCGCGCGCCTCTCCCTATAGATAATTTTGGTGCAACTACCTTTGCTCATCTCACTTTCTCTTTGTGTTCCCAGATGGGATCCCTCGCTCCTCCCCAAAGGCGCCAATCAGCGACCCTCCAGAGTCTGACGAAGACCCCCACAAGCGCCGCAACCAGATCCTCTCGGTGGTGGTGGGGCTTGTGGCCATGGTGGGGTACGCCGTCCTCAGCGGAATAGTCTCCATCCAGCGCGTGGCGTCGGACAACGCTCTGCAGGGGCGCATTATGATGAACGATAACGAGGAAGAGGAGGAATGAAATGGAGGGACTTTGTTTTTTATAACGTCAGCTCACTTCAGGACACTTTGCATTCCTTCCCAATAACCCCGGCAGGTGGGGTGTCCTCACCCTGTTATGGGGCTAAAACATTAAAACCCACCTCGTTTCTGTGCTGCCAAATTCTCTGCCCCTCTTTCTGTGCTTGGTGAGGGGACACTACGGAGATAAGTGGCTCAGAGAGCAACACATGCTGCCTCCTTGAGTGGTTCCTGATGTATTCTACACAATGGTGCAAAATAAGTGCAAGTTTGTCCTTCCCGCGTCACAATGATAAGCAAGGACAGAATATGTGTTGATCGGCATTTGCTCATAATTCCCTAATGTTTGTTCGCTCTAAAGATTATTATGCATCAAAATGGCTGAGCAGCCGTTATCACACCGGCTTTTATAATTTCTTTAGAGAAAGCCGCAAAAAATAAACGCTGTGTAATTTAAAATTGCCAACATACCTGTGTATACACATGGAACCCTTCTTTACTTTCCCTCAGACTATAGAACCTGTCACTGAGGTGGGGGCTGGGTCCTGTAACTTGGGGTGTAATGCTTATAGTGGCGGGGTACACAGAGTGGGAAGCAGGAGTAATTAGACACATCAAAGCTGTAAGGAATTATAACAAACTATATATTACTTTATAATTTTGAACAGGGATACATACACAGGGCTACCACATAACCGCACAGATATATATATATATATATATATTACAGTCACTGCATATTAGTTCACATATCCTGTTGATCAGACAGGGTATTTGTACAATAACCTTTCGTTGGAGCTCTGGAGTCAAACAGATGCAGCTGCTGCTTCTTACAGTTCATGTGAAAATATAGCCTGTGTCCCAATGCAGGGGGATCGCCTTCTTTCCTCTGGCTGTTATTTCTCCTCTTAGCTGTTGCAGGACTCCCTGAGGTGTCGCTGTACAGGCAGTCCTCGGTTATCCGACACAATGCGTTACTCAAAATGGCGTTGGATAGCGAAACGTTGTAAAGCAAAACACGTTTTCCCATAGGAACACTGTTTAAATGAAAGGTTCCGTTCCTGAAGGCATTTTTAACACTAAAATACAACAAATATTTTACACATGCAATAAGATATGCTGCACACACATAAATTATATAGTGTATATACTGTATTATATATAATATAACATAATATATAATATTATATAGTATAATATTATATATATATATATATATATTATAAACAAACAACTTTGCAAAGCGTCGTAAGAGCGTTGGATAAGCCGTTTTGGCGTAAAAATGAACATAGATATGCATTGCATAGCGTTGGATAAGTTATTTGTTGTAAAACGAGGACTGTCTGTACTTTGTACTGGCCAGCAAAATCCCCAGTCTCCTCACTCCATGGATCGGTCAGGCCCTTGCAGAGTGTTCTACAGCAGCCTCACCATATCAAAACAAACTGCCACCCGTCCCCTCAGCAATCCCTTTCCAACTGTCATTCCACTGGCTAAGCACAGTCACATGGTCCAGTGTCATGTAATTCTTAAAGGGGTCATGTCCTGTGCTGATACCAGACACGGGGTTACACACAGCTGAGATAAACAGTTTTATGACATTGATGTACTTTATATAATGTTTGGGTTTCACAGCTTCAAAAACAGTCACAAGTTGCACTACACTAAATATAACATGGAACGGACAGCTGTATCCTGTTACCCGCTCAGTGCCAGGTAACCGCCCCACAACGTGCGTACACACATCCCCGACTTAACCACACACCCCCACGTGACCGCCCCCTAAACTCCTCCCACCCCCCGTGACCAAACGCACCCCTACGTTACCACAAACTGAAACTCACCAAAACGGCTCCCAAATCTCAGGCTAATTGAAGGCCACAACATCCTCAGTTCTGGCATCCTATTGGCTGGACATTTAAATCCCCTTTAAAAACCAGGAAGTGATATTAGTGACTGCCCGGGTACTGTTTTTCAGGGAGTCCCTAGAGCCTGTCTGTCACGGTAGCTTATGACAAGATATAATGAACACCAAATATCTGGGTTGAACTGAACGAGGCTTAGATATAATAAAATATAATTTATTCCTTAAATAAGGTGAACACAGCAATATAGTACAATTAACAGGCAAGAAGATAACACTTACTCAGGGTTGGGGACTGGAGAAGTACCAGCTAGCAATTCTCCATCAATCCAGTGACATTCAAGGTGGAATCAGAAGCACAACTCCAGCAATCCAGTGACATTCCAGGTGGAATCAGAAGCACAACTCCAGCAATCCAGTGACATTCAAGATGGCATCAGAAGCACAACTCCAGCACAACTAAAAACTGTAGGGTTGGCACAGTTTATATACCTGTGCAACCCTATTCTTAATTATCTGTATCCAATCCCTAACGTGGAGACACAGACTAACCCATGCCCTCCAGCTAATTAGCTCATGTGTACTGGGACTCTATGGGTAGCCCCATAATTAAATCAGGGGCAACGATCCGTTTTACTAAATGAAGAATCTGCATTGTCTGTAGGTGTAGACATAACACGTACAAACCACTCCAGTTTAATGATTCTCCGCCCTCAGGTAACAATTAGACTGGCAGAGTTTGTTGATTAATACTTAATCTCTAGACATTGGGTAACAATCAAGGCAGTTACTTTTTGATCACCGTGCTTAGGCTACTCAGCTGGCTGTCCTTCATGACCCATTAGCCTAGCAGATGGCGTCTGCAAAGGAATCTCTGCAGGATTTTATCCCTGCCTTGGGAAACAACATTAAAGGTGAAACATGGGAACAGGGGAACATACATTTTCAAGGTATAACAAGGTGCAAACCTCATCCCTGGACCGCAGTCCAGTTAACCCCTTGTCTCTCTGGTGAGGTCAGGGGATGGTCATATGGGGTGCAACCCCTTTAATACCGGGCCACCCCCTTCTCCCTCTACACCTCCCCTTCTTAATGGGTGACCTGTGGCCCACTGGCCCTAACGGGGAGTGGGGCACTGCTGGCACCATTAATGAACTCAGACTCAGAGGGATAGTCCTGACGTGAAAGTCCATCAGCATTGCTGTTTTCACTACCCTTTTTGTGCTGAATAGTAAACTCAAACTCTTGCAAGGCCAAGCTCCACCTTAGCAACTTGGCATTCTCCCCTGATGCCCTCTGCAGCCAACTCAGGGGGTTGTGGTCTGTGAGGACCGTGAAAGCCCTTCCATACACATAGGGCTGGAGTTTTTTGAGTGCCCACACAATGGCCAAGCACTCTTTCTCAATGGTGGCATAGGCCACCTCTCTGGGAAGTAGTTTTCGGCTGAGGTACACCACAGGCTGCTCTCTACCGTCGTCCCCCACTTGGCTCAACACAGCCCCAATGCCATAGTCCGAGGCATCAGTCTGTATGAGGAAATGTTTCATATAGTCTGGGGCAGCCAGTATGGGGGCCCCAGCAAGAGCAGTTTTCAGTGCCTGGAAAGCAGTTTCACAGGCAGGATTCCAGGTGATAAGCACAGGCAGTTGCTTCTTAGTCAAATCAGTCAGGGGTTTGGCCACGGCGCTGTACTGTGGGACAAACTTCCTATAGTATCCTGCGGTGGCCAAAAATGCCATGACCTGTTTCTTGGTTTTTGGAACAGGCCACTGAACTATGGCTTCTACCTTGGCTGGCTCTGGTTTGAGGTGCCCTCCACCCACCCTGTGCCCTAAGTACAGGACCTCTGCCATCCCTACCATACACTTAGTGGGTTTCAAGGTAAGCCCAGCCTCCCTGATCCTATCTAGCACCGCAGCTACATGTCCTAAATGGGAGTCCCAGGAATTACTAAAGACAGCAATGTCATCTAAGTAAGCCCTGGCATAGCTCTGCATCCCTTCCAGTAACCTATTGACCAGGCGTTGGAAGGTAGCCGGGGCATTCTTCATCCCAAATGGCATCACTAAAAACTCATAGAGGCCACTTGGAGTGATGAATGCTGACTTTTCCCTAGCCTCCAGGGTCAGTGGGATTTGCCAATAGCCTTTGCTCAAATCCATGGTGGTCAGATACTTTGCCCCCGCGAGTTCATCCAGTAACTCATCCATGCGGGGCATGGGGTAGGCATCTGACACCATCCCAGCATTTAGCAAGCGGTAGTCCACACAAAACCGGGTGGTCTGGTCCTTCTTAGGGACTAGAACTACCGGACTTGCCCAAAGACTCTGGGATGGAGTAATTACCCCTAGGGTCAGCATCTCCTCTATCTCCCTCTCCATACTGGTCTTGACCTCTGCTGACACTCTATAAGCGTGCTTATGCAGAGGCTGCAGGTCCCCTGTGAGCACTGGGTGTTTTGTGAGATGTGTGGTCCCTGGTATGTCAGTGAAGAGGGCCCCATACTTAGCTAGCATGTCCCTGGCTTCTCCCTTCTGCCTAGCACTCAACTGTGCCCCTATCTCCACCTGCTCCACAGTGTTTCCCTGCCTGCTAGAAATCATAAGGGGTCCTACAAGATCCATCGCTACTTTCTGGAAGGGTTCCCCTATTATCGGTAGGGGTTTCAGGGGTGCCTTCACACGGTCGCCCGCCTTACCCACTCGCTGGCAGGCATCACAAGAGCGGCAGAAATTGCCCACATCTCGAGATGCCC
The DNA here is from genome assembly GCF_040206685.1 of Ascaphus truei. Taxonomy (NCBI): domain Eukaryota; kingdom Metazoa; phylum Chordata; class Amphibia; order Anura; family Ascaphidae; genus Ascaphus; species Ascaphus truei. The sequence goes on from NW_027456955.1 coordinate 168,658, forward strand.
CCGGCCAGTAGTAACGCTATAATAACCGTGCTCGCGTTCTGTTTACCCCCTGATGTCCCGCTAACGGAATAGAGTTAGCTACCCGTAACAGTTGCTGTCGGTACCCCTGGGGCACTACTAGCTGTCGCTTACCGGTCAATCCCTGCTCTATCCCTGGGTTCCCTTCTTCTCTATACAGGAGTCCCTTATACCATAGGCAGTGCTCAGTGCCTTCCCCTGCCTGAGATTCGGACGCCCGAAGTCTCACGTCGGCCAGGGTAGGGTCTGACTTCACTGACTCCCTTAACTGGGCTCCTAATTCTGGCCACCCCCCAGTCATGTTATTGTCAGGGGAATGGGGAAGGGTGAGAGGGAACAGTAAGTCAGTCTGTGGTTGCAACTGATCCTGGCTTACCGCCCCGGGCTCCTCTGCGCCCTCCGCTAACGTTGGTCCCAAAGGCTGGGGGACTGGCGCCGCCACCATTGCCGCTGTCTGCCTCCGGGTAACCGCCGCCACTGCAGCGGGCTTGGGCACTCGGTCATAGGTGCAGGTCATCGGTCCCAGATCGTTGCCAAGAAGAACATCTGCATCCAAACCGGGTAAAACCCCCACCTCCCGCACACCCTGGCCCTCCCCCCAATCCAAAAAGATTCTGGCCACTTGCAGGAAACGTGGCTCTCCGTCAGCCACAGTGATCTGTATCCCAGGGCCTGGGATCAATTCCTCTGGCCGGACCATATCAGGTTGGACCAGGGTCACTGCAGCTCCTGAATCCAGCAAGCCGACTGCTTGCCGGTCACCGACTGTGACCGGGGTGAGATGTCTGCTCCGGCCGTCCGTCTGCTGCAGGTCCGCGCTGAGATGTCCTCCGCTCCTGGCTGTGGGTACCGATGAAACCGGGACAGGTGCTGCATGGGACGTCTCACTGGGCGTTGGTTCCATGACCGGTCCGGTGTCTTTGGTGGAAGCTACCCGCACGTGGGCTACCGGCTTCGCAGCTGGGGTGCGTTGCCCCTGATGGGGTCCGCCGGAACGCAGGGGTTCCGGGCAATCTGGTCTGATGTGACCATGGCGGTTGCAGTTGTAGCACCGGCGCTTGTGCCGGAGCTCCCCCGCCTTTGGTGGACTGCTGCCCGCAGGCGGCCTCTGAGTCCATTGGGGGGTATTGGCAGACTTTCTGGCCGGTGCCGCCGCCACCTTGGCTACTGTTTTGGCGGTCATCAGGGCTCGGCTGGCCACAGTCATCTGCAAGCCTCGCCGCCTCCTGGTAAGTCTTGGGCTTCTTGTCGTACACCCAAGCCCTCACCGCCGGCGGGCACTGCTCCATGAGCTGCTCCTGAAAGATGAGGTCCAGCAGGCGTTGGTAAGTCCGTGCCTCATAGCCCTCCACCCAGCGTATCCCGTATACATAGGACTCCTGGGGCTGCCTCTCCTCCTGACGGAATTTACCCCGGTAGGCTTCAGGGGTAAAACCGTACTGAAACAATAACAGTTCTTTCAGGTGTTCGTAGTCATCAGCATACTCATCTGGAAGCGCCATCATTGTCTGCTTAGCCAAGCCGGACAGTAAGGGGTCCAAACGTGCAACCCTATGCTGGGGAAGCACTTTGTACCACCGGCACTGCGTTTCAAAGTTCTTTAAGAAACTGTCAATCTGGTCAGTGCCTTCCACGAACTTGGTGAGACTGTGCTGGTCCAGCTTGAGTTCATCTGTGTTGGGTTGGACAGGGGGGCAATAAGCGGGTCTGTTCACTGCCATAGTGATAAACTGCAGCCGCTCCTCCGGTGTCCCTCTGTCTCCCCATGCAGTAATTAGTGCCAACATTTCAGGGGTGAATGGACTGGTAGCCGCAGCAACCAGTACCCCTCCTGTTGCACTGCTCCCGGGAGGTGCACTCGTTCCATCCCCGAGATTCCGCCGCCCCGGCACTGGGTTCCTTCCCTGATCTCCGGGTGGCTGTAAAAGGCCAAACTGAGCCGTATCCTGAGGCTCTGCAAGCCGGGCTTCATAGTCACCGATTGCGTCAACCATGTCTGCGACCTCCTGGTTCTCATAGGGCAGTCCATATTCACGGCACTTGTCCTTCAGCTGAGCTCGGGTCCACATGTTGGATGAGCCTTCAGCCTCGCTCATGGTTGAGTCGCAGCAGTGAGGTGGTGTTACAACTTGTGTTAACTGTTGCACTACCGTGTGTTCAATATCTTTAGTCCCAGGAACTTGCAATTACCATCAAGTTCCTACTATGTTACAGTATTCCGCAGTATACTGTAACACAGGTCCAGTTCAATCCCGCCGCTTGCCACCAGTTAATTATAGAGCTTGTCACGGTAGCTTATGACAAGATATAATGAACACCAAATATCTGGGTTGAACTGAACGAGGCTTAGATATAATAAAATATAATTTATTCCTTAAATAAGGTGAACACAGCAATATAGTACAATTAACAGGCAAGAAGATAACACTTACTCAGGGTTGGGGACTGGAGAAGTATCAGCTAGCAATTCTCCATCAATCCAGTGACATTCCAGGTGGAATCAGAAGCACAACTCCAGCAATCCAGTGACATTCAAGATGGTATCAGAAGCACAACTCCAGCACAACTAAAAACTGTAGGGTTGGCACAGTTTATATACCTGTGCAACCCTATTCTTAATTATCTGTATCCAATCCCTAACGTGGAGACACAGACTAACCCATGCCCTCCAGCTAATTAGCTCATGTGTACTGGGACTCTATGGATAGCCCCATAATTAAATCAGGGGCAACGATCCGTTTTACTAAATGAAGTATCTGCATTGTCTGTAGGTGTAGACATAACACGTACAAACCACTCCAGTTTAATGATTCTCCGCCCTCAGGTAACAATTAGACTGGCAGAGTTTGTTGATTAATACTTAATCTCTAAACATTGGGTAACAATCAAGGCAGTTACTTTTTGATCACCGTGCTTAGGCTACTCAGCCGGCTGTCCTTCATGACCCATTAGCCTAGCATATGGCGTCTGCAAAGGAATCTCTGCAGGATTTTATCCCTGCCTTGGGAAACAACATTAAAGGTGAAACATGGGAACAGGGGAACATACATTTTCAAGGTATAACAATGTGCAAACCTCATCCCTGGACCGCAGTCCAGTTAACCCCTTGTCTCTCTGGTGAGGTCAGGGGATGGCCATATGGGGTGCAACCCCTTTAATACCGGGCCACCCCCTTCTCCCTCTACACTGTCCTGTGAGAAAAGGGGGGGGTAGTTATGGGGATTTCTGCTTTAAATAAAACATTTCCGCTTTGTCGAGTTGTCACAACTATATACCCTTCAGTCTTCAGAGAAACGGTTCCACACAATTGGAGATACTAACGCCTAATAAAAGTGCTGCTGGGGTGGGATGGTGCACACTCCTTGCTAAACATGAGAAAATACAGAGTATTCGCTTTTACTGGGAGCTGGGTGCTCTCCAAAAGGAATGACTCAATATAGCTACCAAAACCTGTAATATTGATTAATACCAATAGGATGAAGAAGAATTAGCAGGAAATGACAGAGATTGACATTAGTTCTGCGTCCCGATCTTCTTGCTGGGATTCTAGTCAAGATTCTCTGAATACAAATGTGCGTTAGGGTTATTTTAACCACCCCCGGTTTCCCCAACAACCCCTCCTGGCACTCGCACTGCTTTGACCAGATTCACAAGTGCACTGTGGCCTTGGAGATGCACAGGCAGCACACGGCCAAGTCTGTAAAACTAGAAATGGTTGTGGTTACTGATTTCAGATTTCAAAAAAAAAAAAAGTTGGCAAATACAAGCAGGGATTGCCAAACCGCAACAAAAACAAAATCCGTGTATAAGGCTCAAAAAGGATTCTTAAAGATATTTTTTTAATGGGTGTGTGCGCGCCAAGCACGCGCATTTTAAGTGAAACTTGATCTTTTGTCACAGAAATTGTATTTGTGATGGTGATGTTTTTAATGAAAAATCAAAACAACTGCAGTGACAAAACGCAAAGAAGTGTGACTTAGAACGTGCGTGTTCGGCACACGCACCCTGTTTGAACTATTTGCACTTTTATATTTATACTAACGGTGAATTCGTTGTGTGTGTGACTGTGTGTCCCTATGCTGCTGCTGTGGAGCCTCTGCGCATGCGTGCCGAGCTGCCAACACTGACATTCTCCAACGGCCTCTTCTGCAAGTAGTGACGTCGCTTCCGTCACCATGAAGGCGATTTACTGCAAAGCAAAAATGTTGTTTGGTAGGTGCCAGCAAAGACGTTACACTTCAAAAAACTTCATATTAAAATGCAGTACGAAAACAATGTGTGAAGCTTAGTGTTGCAACTCAGCAGCAATTTTTAAAAAGCCCGTGAAATATACACCTCTGGGAGAGAATAAGGCATAGAAATTATTGCCAAGAACGTTTAATAGACAGAATATTGCTTATCCAATTCTTTGGATAAATCAGATTATTGTCACAGAAAATCTGTTGTGAAAAGCTGTGTGTGGCTGGAATACTCTTCCCCATGCGTGTAACTAGCATGTTTAGCCTAGGCCCTAGGACACGCCCCATCTCACCCACATGTGTAATTAGCATGTTTAGAATGAGATACTCCTCCGTCACACGTGTAATTACAATGTTTAGGGTGGGATACTTGTCTCCGTCTTCCCTCCCCCACACGTAATTAGCATGTTTAGGCTGAGATACATTTCCCTGTCTCCTCGAACATGTAATTAGCATGTTTAGGCTGGGATATTCCACTCCGACGCATGTAATTAGAAGGCGTGTTGTCATGGTGCCAGCATCCCCATTATAGGAAGGGACCTCATGAAATGCACCTTCACCTCTCACCCAGAAACCCGCACCTTTAAATCTGTGCCCCAGAGATCTACGCCCTCCCCTCACAGATCTACATCCTCAGGGATCTGCGCCCTCCCCCCACCCCCAGAGACCTGCACCCTCCCCTCCCCCCTCAGAGATCTGCACCCTCCCCTCCCCCCCTCAGAGATCAGCACCCTCCCCCCGCCCCTCAGAGACCTGAACCCTCCCCCCGCCCCTCAGAGACCTGCACCCATTCCCCGCCCCTCAGAGACCTGAACCCTCCCCCCGCCCCTCAGAGACCTGCACCCTCCCCCACCCCTCAGAGACCTGCACCCTCACCTCCGCCCCTCAGAGATCTGCACCCTCCCCTCCGCCCCTCAGAGATCTGCACCCTCCCCCCCGCCCCTCAAGAGATCTGCACCCTCCCCCCCGCCCCTCAGAGATCTGCACCCTCCCCCCCGCCCCTCAGAGATCTGCACCCCTCCCCCCGCCCCTCAGAGATCTGCACCCTTCCCTCGCCCCTCAGAGATCTGCACCCTTCCCTCGCCCCTCAGAGATCTGCACCCTCCCCCCCGCCCCTCAGAGATCTGCACCCTCCCCCCGCCCGAGATCTGCACCCTCCCCCCGCCCGAGATCTGCACCCTCCCCCCGCCCCTCAGAGACCTGCGCCCTCCCCTCAGAGATCTGCACCCTCCCCCCGTCCCTCAGAGATCTGCACCCTCCCTTCCGCCCCTCAGAGATCTGCACCCTCCCCCCGCCCCTCAGAGATCTGCACCCTCCCCCCGCCCCTCAGAGATCTGCACCCTCCCCCCACCCCTCAGAGATCTGCCTTTCTTGCAATTAAATGCATTTTACAGCATTTATGATAAGTTTTCAATCAAAAATAAAAATTCCTGCGAAATTAAATAGTTCAGAGTTTGTGGATTCCTAGTATTTCTTCGTGAAGGACGGACATGTTATTTAGAGGCATGTGGGGAATGAGCTGTGCACGTTCTACCCCGTGATCAATCAGACTGTACAGATTCTTGGCAGGATTGGGGATGGTAGCAGGTAATCAAATACATTCCTTTTGCAAAGTGAACGGACAGGTAGCTGCTGTCTGAGACCGATCCCGCCTCACAAGGACCTCACTAATGTGGAATATCCAATAAAATGCTTCAGCCGCATCTTCGGGTTGCTTTTCCTCCAAAGAATGTAAGCGTGCAAACGCTTCCAAATGGTGAGTAACTCGTCAGCTTTCCTAAGCACAGAGAGCAGCCTCCCCGAGGGGGGACATGGAAACGCCATGTGCAAGGGCTGCTCCTGCCTCCCGGCCAGAAATGCATGGTCACGTCACTCTGTAACAACGCTCAGGACCGGCCAAGGAGCGGGGGAGGAGAAGCAGCTTTATACTCACACACCCCCCCCCCCCCTGAGCAGAGCCACTAAATACTACTGCAATACTATAACCCAAGGTGAAATGATAGATTGCAATGGTTGCACTGGTCTCTCGCGCTATTAAGAGGACTTCTCCAAACGCTACATTTGCGCCACTGTGTGACTCCTGGCCATGCTACTTGGTAACATTCAGTCACCATAACACGGTGACCCAATACTAATGGGAAAATACCAATGCAATGAACATGAAATACTTCTAATAAGACACAGTTCAGCCCGTCAGTGCTGTGCAGAACATACGGCTCTTTGTAAGCCGTTTATTGGTGCCATAGAATTGGGATTACTGTATACGCCAGCGAGGAGTACACCCCCACCCTGAAGTGTCTGTGCTTGGAAACTGGACGGAAATCAGCTCAGCCTGCCATGTTTGTATCTAGCACAACACAGAGAAAACAGAGATTGGAAACAGCATTTATTCCTTTGGCTTTGCATGACGAGAGCAGTTCCTGACAAAACAGATCCACACAAAGCCTGAATCCCGCAGGCCGTTAACGGTCTGCTAATCATCCCTGTGCGAGAGCGCCCCCAAGTGGCCATGTTCTACACATACAATAAGGTTATGAATAAAGAAGGGACACAAGTGCTCCATGATACAGGCTGCAGTAAAGACATGTACAGGCATACCCCGCATTAACGTACACAATGGGACCGGAGCATGTATGTAAAATGAAAATGTACTTAAAGTGAAGCACTACCTTTTTCCCACTTATTGATGCATGTACTGTACTACAATCGTCATATACGTGCATAACTGATGTAAATAAGGCATTGGTACCAGGCTCTATAGTCTCCCCGCTTGCGCACACCTTCAGTACAGGTAGGGAGCCGGTATTGCTGTTCAGGACGTGCTGACTGGCGCATGCGTGAGCTGCCGTTTGCCTATTGAGCAAGATGTACTTACTCGTGAGTGTACTTAAAGTGAGTGTCCTTAAACCGGGGTATGCCTGTACAGAATAAAACACGTCTAGCACATATTGCAGCTCCATCCGCGCTATGCACTGTATAAATAGCTGGTAGAATGGTCCCTACTCAATCTGACAACATATTACCTTCCAATCACATTGGGGTGCACCACGTAACCGTCTCACTATACGGAGGAGGACATTGGGAGTATAGAGAGGTCTCCGTTTTTAGCATCCCCACAATAACAGAAGCAAGATATTGACCTCATGCATTAAACAGCATGTGTAAATAAGCCAGGATTAATGGCAGACATCATGAACACATGCCGGGTCTGACGCGATTTTACCCGGCCTGTACTTTTTACCCATATTTTGCCTGTTTATCCCCCAGGTGCAATCTCAGTTACATAGCAGAACGCGGGACACGCACCGACAAACACGGGACAAGCGCACCGACAAACACGGGACAAGCGCGCCACAAAGCAGATACTTGTCCTGGGCTTAGTGATGAAGTACAAATAGTTAGTAACTCGTCGGGTAAATGGTAACAGAACGGCACGTCAATTCCCGCACATCAAACTCCCCCTTTAAAACCAGTCATCATTAGTAAAGCGCAGGAACAATAGAGATGAAATAATGCGTCTGAGGGCCACAGTGATCTGCAAACACAGGCAGCCAACATTGTACAATTACAGCAAGCTACAAAGTATTAGTGTGCCACGTTTCCAGCATCCACTGCTGAGTGAGGCAGGATGTTATCTGTGATACAAGTATAAATGAAGAGTTCTTATTCCAAATATAAAGAGATACTTCATTCACGGTGCCGTGTCGGCATGTCTCCCATGTCGCGCTGCCGTGTCTGCGTGTCTCCCATGTCACTTTGACGTGTTTGCGTGTCTCCTCTTCAGGGGAACGGAGGAGATTTCACGTCACTATGCCGTGTCCCCGTCATGTTCGTTTCCAGATGTAAGTCTGAATAGAGTTTGCAGGGGACACGGTGACGATTTCTCCAACGCGCGGGTCAGAAAGTACAAACGTCACATCCACCGAATCTCTGCGGGAGTAGGAGAGGGAAACACAGGAGAGCCCAGAGAGAAGGAAGTCACAAAGTGTAACGCTAAAGCAAAAACAGGACTGGGCCGGACAGAATATTTAAATATTTACAAACCTAGAAATCATTTATTGTGCATTCTCAGATTTCGAAAATATGATTTTTGTTTTACTTATCGATAATTATGGTTGTGTTTCCAAGTAATTGAAAAAACATCCACTTTTTTTTTTTTATATTCGGAGGATTTGAGAGTTAGAAATATGCACGTGGACGGAGAAGGTGAACGCTCGGCAGCAACAGAGCACTACTGCAAGCCGGGTTCACAACACCCCAATGCTATAAAGCCGATTCATCTTGAATTTGTTTTCTATGGAAATGCAGTGTACAATTGTTTTGCTATTAATCTGGTTCACAGTTCTGGCGCCAGTCCTGGTCTCGTGGAAATGGGGTTTGAAGGGACTCAACATGAAGGTTTTTCACAGATTAAATGACAGTTTACAGAACTTTCAATCCCTGGCAGGTGCCTGCAAGTGCTAGCAATCTGTAATAATGTCTCTAACAGAATAAGATACAATAGATTTGTTAAAAAAAAAAAAAGGTTGGACATCTCTTTAGAAAGGAAAGGTATAGAGATATACCTAACAAGTAAACATGGGAAGGATGTTGATCCAGGGAGTAATCTGATTGCTAATTATTGGAGTCAGGAAGGAATTTATTTGTCCCCTTATGAGATATATCATCCGATGAAGTCACTGGGGTTTTTTGTTTGCCTTCTTCTGGATCAATAAGACAGTACGGATATAGGATCAACTATCTGTCGTCTAAATTTAGCATAGGATGAACTTGATGGAATCACGTCTTTTTTCCACCTCATCTACTATGTGACGTTTCCAGACATCACTTTAAAAAAAATACTTTCATGCTAAGGCTTCTCCCTCCAACAGCGTGTGATACACATACACACCCCGACTTCCGCTTCACACACACACACACACACACACACACACACTGCTCCGACTTCCGCTTCACACACACACACACACACACTGCCCCGACTTCCGCTTCACACACACACACACACACACACACACACACACACACTCCCCAGACTTCCGCTTCACACACACACACACACACACACACACACACTCCCCAGACTTCCGCTTCACACACACACACACACACACACACACTGCCCCGACTTCCGCTTCACACACACACACACACACACACACACACTGCCCAGACTTCCGCTTCACACACACACACACACACACACACACTGCCCCGACTTCCGCTTCACACACACACACACACACACACACACACACACACAAACACACACACACACACACACACTGCCCCGACTTCCGCTTCACACACACACACACACACACACGAAACCAGCTTACCTATTTAAGATGACCACAACGGCCGAGCCATCTGGGCACAGGAAAGCAACACTCTCCAGTTGATTTTCGTGACTGGCATCCAGCCCAACCCGCTGGGATCCCTCTGGAATAAACTTGCTGTAGGGACCATAAAACAAATGTGCACATGTATAAGTCACTGAAGAATGATAAGCAGCAACAACAACAATGGTGCGCCTTAAAAAGGAACAGAACAATAATAATAATAATAATAATAATAATAATAATAAACAACAACAACATATTCTCATGCCTGGGAAGACATCTGGTTCAGAGGATAATGAATGTACCAACACGTTTAATTGAGTTAGCAGTTAGTTACGTTAGATTATTTTTTACATAATACATTGTCGGCAATCTGATTGAGAGCACCACATAGACAGAAGGATGTGTAACCAAGTTGTGTTAAGGAAGGAAATTAGAGAAAAATGTAAATGCTCCAACGGGAGGACACAGCCCTGTTAGACCCTCAAACCAGCTAATATAAGGTTACAGACTAGTCCCAGGAAAGGGAGATAACAAAAATACCCCAAATACAGACTAAATCTGAACCCAAACCGATAAATGGATACCATTTTAGGAATTACAACAGACGGCGCTACGCAATCCCACCCGCGCACTTGCTTTACGACAAACGTGAAATGTAGATTATATTACAATATAAGTGAACGAACAATGTTATCTACTGTACCTGAAAAGTAAATGTATGCAAGGTGTATGTGCCACTAAAGATATTTGTGAGAAAAAAAGGGAACTGGACAGCCATTTGAAGGCAATGCAAGAGGAGGGTCTCATATTATGAAGGCTGATACCTTTTATTGATCCAACATGCAAACTTGTACACTTTGCCAACATAATCCCTCAAATCCACAGTAGTCTGTTCCTTAGATGGAAACATATCATTGAAGGGATTTGATAGCTCACGGAAAACCTCGATGTAGAAACTTTACGATGGTATAACAAATGCTATCATATCATGGGAAATACTGAAAGTAAAATGATAATAATCTGAAATAAAGGTCTATACACGTAGAAATGCTCCGGTTACATGCACCGTTTCAGTATTTTGCAGAGTAGTATCCCTGCAGACTAGAAATTAGTACATATTATCTGGTGTCCACTTGAAGTTTACAGAATCTGTGCCACTCCAATAACAAGGTGGATTCTACCAGACGAGAGACCCAATCTGGTGCTTCAGGGGTTAACGGTTAGAAATTATGTTTAAAATACAAGAAATTGGGTTTATGACACGTTAAGATCCTTCCCAGGTCTGTGCGAATCTACAAAGAGGGCTTAATTAGGGGGGCTATCACAGATGGACCACTAAAAGTGAAATGTGTGTAGTTTAGAAGGGTAAAGACGATAGCCAGATCCTCGGCTGTCAGCCTCAAAGAAAACTGTCACATTCATTGAATGATCACTTGTGCATCTCAGAGAGAGGTGACAAACAGGCCACCACTTAGTTGGAAAGCTTTCTTAAAAATAAGGATATAATGTGATGACTGCTACTCTGAATAGTAACCAATGGAAATCTATCACCGTTGCGATCACACAAATCGAAATATACCAGACACTGCATGAGTAAGGCTTGGGTCCCACTGCATCCGGCAGCGCCTGACCGCGTGCGCGCAACTCGCCAGCTCCCTACTTCCTCCCTAGTCGGCTCCAGTCCCTCCTCGCTGCCAGGCTCACTTCGCACTATGACGTATCAGCTAGCAGGGGCTACAATGGGATTGTGATCCCAAGCAGCGACGCGTCACGTGGTGTGGCAGGGAGCCAATGAGGAGGGGAGATTGCCGGCAGGGGGATGGATCCTTCCTAAATCATGCTGAGCCCTCAATGCTGGACACACACAGATCAGAAAATGTGCATCATGGCCGCCCCCCCCCCCCCATGGAACCCCGCCCACCCGACCCATTTTGGCCACACCCCCGCACCTAAAAACGTCTCCCTACAGATTGCGGTGAAGTGCTGTGCATGCGCCGCCAGGACGCAAGGCGGATGCGCCAGCGTGTGCAGCGGGGCCTTAGCCTAAGAGGTGCCAAAGACAGATAACTGTTTCTCCTGCGAAAATAGATGGTAGGCTGACAAATTATATATGCAGGCGTGTATGTGACGTACAGACACAATGGTGAAGATGGTGTCTGTCTAAGTACTGTATTAGAGAAATTACATTATGAGGCCTTTTATATATTCAGTCAAGACTTTTTAAACTTCAAAAGAGGTTTGTTTTTTCTAAGTCATAACAATGTCAGGAGAGTCGGTTTACGACAAAGTGGGTCGTTTGTGTTTCAATGGGAAAGAAATAATACAAAACTCTCACCAAGGTAATAGGAAAATCAGAATTCAACAGGGGTGTGTTTTGGGATCAGAACACGTGAATTATCTTGTACTGCAGGAACCTCTCTGGGAAAGACCTATGGCATGCAGTATGGTCACATTCTGTACAGGGCTTTCTGTTTGTTTTATCCTTTCATTTTAAGAAACCGTTCTGCATTTATTGTAACTGTGTGTTCTTGTAATAATCTTTTTATGTAATCTAAAGCAGGGGTGCGCACAGATTCTCTGCAGGGGGCACGGGGTTTACAGAGGCCCCGTCATGGCAACGTGATGTCATGACGCCAGAACGTTAGAGCCAAGGTCAGGAGGGGGGGCGCGAGTAGAGGGAGACAGCCGGCAGGGGGGCGCAGGGAAAAAAAGATTACACTCCCCTGATCTAAAGCACTGTATTTTTGTATATTAAATGCAAACATTTAATAAATGGTGCTTTGGGCTCTGAATGAACTGTTGCATGCTCTGTAGAGAGTAATTTACATTTTCGGACAGGTTTAGCTGCAACAGATTTTTGTGTGATTAGTGCATAGTTTTTTCTATAATAAACAGGGACCCGAGACCCTGGCAGATATATATATATATATATATATATATATATATATATATAATTACATATTTTATTTGCATATTTCTTGGGTGGTAGCAGCGGATAGATATGATTGCAATTAAGGGGTTAACATTAACTCATTGAAAATACCTTGCACAGTAGAAAGGTGGGTTGATTAGAATAGCCGTGTGTATTAACCCTTGTTGCATATCTAAGTCACGTGATCACTTGTGTGCTGTTCGTGACCGATGGTATATGGGGACGGGTTGAGGGGAGATGTTGTTCATTAGAGTGACCTTTGTGAAGGTTAAAAAGCGAGCCAGCGTGCGAGCTGTGTATTAACGCTTGTCCTGTATGTAGGTCACGTGCTCACAGGTGTGCTGTACATGACAGTCCCACTCATCTAATGTGTGTGCAGGTGCAAAGTGTAAACCAATAGCACTAAAATGCTGAATAATAAACCTTGCCATAGGTATAGTATTATTAGAAGCGTTGTGCAAACATGAGGTAGAAGACGCCTTCAGAGCACACAAAGTGACCGGACTTGAATATACCCCAGAAACACCTCACCTGAAATGTGCCATGTGGTAAAACATGGGCTGTTTATAGAACAGATCCTTGCTGGTATCCACAATAATGGGACTATCCACATTATTATCCACCCAAGTGGGACCTCCACCCACATCCAGAGCCAGATTCCAGTCTGTCCATCCCGTAACAGAATAATGTAGGTCCTAAATGGAAGAAAAATGCTTTTTAACATCCAATACAATCTTCACCCAACTGAATTAAGCAGCATTCTCTGCTGTATTTTGCTATGTTAACTGCAGAGGTACAAACATTGTTTTCTAATTAGCCATTTGTAATATTTCTTTATATTTAGGATTCCTTATCCGATTAAAATATCAGTTTAGGAACACTGATTCGGAAGACAAAAATGCAGCTTAATATACAGGGAGACCTTTTGCTTTAATGATGGAAGGGTTTGGTCATTACATGTTATTTTATTTAGGACTACATATAGTCACAGGCACAGTCGATGAGGTTGAAAAAAGACAGATGTCCATCCTATGCTAAATTTAGACGACAGATACTTATCCTATATCCGTACTTACAGTATATTGATCCATAGGAAGGCAAACAAAAAAACCCCAGTGACACATTATCCAATGATATCTCCTAAGGGGAAAAATAAATCCCTTCCTGACTCCAAATATTGGCAATCGGATTACTCCCTGGATCAACATCCTTCCCATGTTTACTTATTAAGTATATCCCTGTATACCAGGAGTGCGCACTCGGGGGCGCGGCGGTTACAGAGGCCCCGCACTCTTCCCCAAGGCATTTAAATTAAATGCCGAGGGACCGCGCAAGGCTTCTGTAACTCACTTACCTTGATTCAGATGGCTTCGGGCGAAGCGGTCTCACATGACGCCGCGGAGTCACGTGACATCACATGACCCGCGACGGCATTTGACAGCGCGTTGCCATAGCAACATGACGTTAAATGACACTGCACGGTCACGTCCGTCATTTGACGCTTGATACGGGGGGAGGGGGGGACTCTAGCAGTGCAGGAGAGCAGGTGGGGGGAGGTTGCGCAGGGCAAAAAGTTTGCGCACCCCTGCTAATACATTTCCTTTCTAAAAAGATGTCCAACCTTTTTTTTTGAACATATCTATTGTATCTTCCATCACAGTCTCCATGGGTAATAAATCCCACACTGTAACTGCCCTTACTGTACAGAACCCTTTCCTTTGTTGCTGGTGAAATCTCCTTTCCTCCAACATTAAGGGATGACCCCGAGTCCTTTGTACTGCCCTTGGGATGAATAGTTCTTTTGAAAGCTCCCTGTACTTTCCCTGAATATATTTGTATATAGTTATCATATCCCCTCTTAGACGCCTCTTTTCTAATGTAAATAAATCTAACTTAGCTAGCCTCTCCTCATAAGTTAGATTGTTCATCCCCTTTATTAATTTGGTGGCTCTTCTCTGCACTCTATCTAGTTCCATAATGTCTTTTCTAAGGAGTGGTGCCCAAAATTGTACTCCATATTCAAGGTGTGGTCTTACTAATGCTTTATAAAAGGGGCATAATTATGTTTACTTCCCTTCCAGCCATTGCCCATTTAATGCAAGATAAGATCTTGTTTGCCTTTGCAGCTACTGTCTGACTTTGGGCACTATTGCGAAACCTGATATCTACAAGCACTCCTAAATCCTTCTCAAATCAAGGATTCTTCCAATTTATCCCCAATTAATTTGTAAATCGCCTGTTTATTCTAGCTTCCCAAATACATAACCTTACATTTATCTGTATTAAATCTCATCTGCCATTTACCTGCCCACGTTTCCAGTCTCTCCAAGTCCTTCTGGACTTGGTCTGTAAAAAGCTAGGCTCTCTAATCCCACCCTGGATGTTCTATTATCTAATATGACCAAACAAGAAAAAAGGGAGTTTAAAGAAATTACTAAATTACTTCTATACCACACACATTTGGGCAAAGAGTTCAGAAATGCATACAATTCATTTGTATGTTTTTCTACTAGTTTAAAGAAACCTGTATAACAGAACAACACAGACACAGCAAATCCGGGCCCAAAACTGTCTCCCAAGCATTAAATCGCTGTGAGCCTGATCGCTGGGCAGAGACCGGAGGAAATCACATGAAATAGCAAAATGTTTTCTTAACCTCGTCAAACAAACTCCAGCCTTCCAGCTGCTCACCTCTATAATCCTGTGACTGTACTGGTTACCCCGATCCCAGCACCCCAAGCGTACCCCCTTCTCCCAGGGTAAGAACCCAGTGCAGGCTTCACTGGCAAAGAGGAAGTACTCTGGGAACAGTTGGTGTGTGCGTCCGAGTGTCACATCGGCTGGAATGATGGCATCCATGTACCAGTGCACAGCGATGCCGTGTATGTAGCGGGCAGCACTCAGGTCGCTTAGTATCTGGGCAGAAGACATTTTTTATTGTGAAAGCACCATTTTTTTTATGATTGAAATTCAAACAAATTCAGGGAAGCTATGTTACAAGTGGGGTAATTATCAATATAAAGTAACGGTAGGTCACGCTAGGGAGGGTTAAAAGGGAACAGAGGAAGCACTGACACGAAGGGCAGAGGAATACCAACGGGAAAGGAAACAAGGAGAAAAGGCGGAAGGGTTTCAGGTTTTACAGGAACAATACGGGCAAAGTGGCCCTTATTTAGTGCTCATTTCTAGCATGATTCAAATATAGCAACGCCAGTGATTTTATGGGAACGCTAAAGGCCATAGAATCGGGGGGTGGGGGGGCAGGGAGCTGCTTTTATATGCAGTATCCTGAGAATAAATGTGAACACCAAGATAAACGTGTGGGATGTGTCAGTATTTAGGCCCGTGATACTTATTTGCCTGCACTGGAGACCCTCTCTGCTCACCACTTTGGCCCAGTAGGGAAGCAGAAGGCGGCTATCGTCCAGTATCATGACCTTGACTTCTTTGTGCGAGCTGTTGGCGAAAGCAGGACCAAGGTCAGAGGCGATAAAGTCTCTCATGTGCTCGGGTGTGAACCCCAAGCTCTGGAAAGGGTAGTCTGTGAGCATCCCAGCGGTGGGCTCATTCTCCACTGTGACCGCCCAGAAGGTCAAGTTGTACTTCTCATACTCATCCAAAAACCTAAAATAATGACAGGAAAGATAACCCATAGAATTAGAGCATACAAACCTCCTTCATGTTCCCATATTCTTCACAAACATGGAAGCAGTGCTGGAGTTTATAGGTTGTATTCTATACTAAACACCCAGCCCACCAGCCACTCACTCACCTGATAAAGTAGTTGGCCCAAGTCTTGTGATACTGATCCCCTGGCTTTCCTTTCAAGGTCCCTTTCCCCGTCACTGCCCCGTTTGTCTTTAGCCAAGTGGGCGACGTCCAGGGACTGGCAAAGAGAGAGATGGGCCTCTTGGATAGGGCCTTCGCTTTCTGGATTACAGGGATCTGAGATAGGACATTAAACAGCAGCCACATAAAAATCCTATTGCTTTCTCACAACACACATTGAAAAACACCATGCTCCTACACAGCCCGACCCGTCACTGGGCAGCCCGACCCGTCACTGGGCAGCCCGACCCGTCACTGGGCAGCCCGACCCGTCACTGGGCAGCCCGACCCGTCACTGGGCAGCCCGACCCGTCACTGGGCAGCCACTTCAACCTCACCTTTAGCTTTGTATCCTCAAGCTGCAGGCTGAAAGTCTCCAATTTAAAGTCTTCTGGTGTGTCAGCATAAGTGTATACACGCAGCGAGAAATCGCAACTCGCCATAGGGACACGGAGAATGTTGTACCCAATACCTGCGCAGAGACGGGAAATAGAGGAACAGGTTTATAGAGAAAAATAGTTCTCATGAATAGGCGTTACCTTACCCGTCCTCTAACACATCCACCCGTTCAAATGTTTAGAGTACTGCAGGGAAAGTACCACTCCGCTGCCACACCAAGAAGGGCCGACATTAGTAAATGTTTATACAGATTTCTGACAGTTGATGTAGCAATTTTGAACTGAAGCCATTTTTAGGACTTGACACACACAGAGATAAGTTGACTTGTTCCAGGTCCCGCGGGGGACCAGGTGACGCGGTGCCTGTCAGTTCAGAGGTCCATATTGTAAGCGCACAGCTAGGAATCCGGCATGTCCATGCTTACACAAACTCCATGAATAGAAGGGATACTATGGTTTGTCTCACCTTCCTCGGAGAAGTAGGAGTTAAGGAGGTTTTCCTGACTACCAGCGGACAGCGACATGATATTCAATGTTGCAGCGTCCGTGACAGCCCCGCCAAAACCTTTGATGTTTTGATACTTCTTTCCATCGTTCAATGTCAGAACAAGATCTGAACAAAGGCAGGAAGAAAGTTCAGGGAGAGAGGACACCGACATACAGGGATATGCCAGGAGCCGAGGATACTTTGGGTAAGAAACACGCTGAACACAGAAACATACGTGTGTGTTGGAAAGAATGTAATATTCACAATTAACAGAACTGTTTCACTCTTCACTGAACCCGCTAACCCAGGGGCAGCCAACTCCAGTCCTCAAGGGCCACCAACAGGTCAGGTTTTCAAGATTTCTTTGCTTCAGCATATTAAGCGCCACATTTATCATCTTCTACCACATTACAGGAATACCTTCACACACACACACACACACACACACACTTATCTGCCTTCCCCTCTACTACATAATATATATTATTATTGATAGAAGTGGATGTTACTTTGGGGTATCATCATGTTTTAAGGGATATTATGGAGTGCTGGAGAAATTTCTATTGTGCAAGCACATATCACGTACCAAGCAGCTGCCCTGCCAGCCGTGTTAAGCGATACGTGAACCGTGTTGCGTGAAAGCCAAACCCTCCACCCACGGGGACACACCCCCAGCCCCGCGGGCTAACAAGGAGAGAACATACACGGAGAGGCTCCTGGATATTCTCGTTAAGCATTTCTCATGCAGGATGGAGTATACTTACCTGAAGGAGATGGTTTCTCTTTCTCCATGGGCCCAGAAGTCCCCTCCAGACGCTTGCCTAATCGGCTACTCTCAAACCGGCTGAAGTTGCCCAGGGCAGGAAGAACCACAGAATCCAAACTGTCGCAATAGGTGGCATTACACAGACAGACCACGGAGCTGTGCCCAAAGTTTACTGGGACACAGGGCCGACCAGCTGCCCAAAGAGAGAGTGATAAGAGACACAAAATCACACCGCAGCACAGCCTGAACTAAAGAGCTTTGTCCCCCTTCCTGATGGGGCACAGTACCACTACTTTTATATATCCCCCCCACCCCCCCCCAGGGTTTTCTGCAAGTTACAGTGTACATAGTGTTGCGAATGACAGCCCTTTATTTGTAGGTTTAAGGGGAAATTAATGCATTATTGGCTGGCAGGAGAACCGGAGCAGTAACCACGTACCACAGTCAGCACTCATAGGTCACGGAGCAAACCAAGAAAACATCCCGACAAGCGGACACAAATAATTCCTCACCAGAGACCACCGGCACGAAAACCAACAGGCCGAAAACGCAGAGCGATCTGTCCCACATGGCTCGGGTAACGTGGCACAGCAACTCGCCACCTGGAAACGCACAAGAAATAATATGCAACATGTTAATTGTCACGCCAACTGGTGTATGGGGCAGCCGGCGTGCATGGCGAGGCTGACGTGGCCAGCGTGCATGGTGGGGGCCAGCACACCGAGTGCGGGTGCAAGGGGGTGGGGGAGGCTGGAAGTGGTTTTATACATTTTTATATAATGCATAATGTATGCACATTCTGTCCTTCCCTGTGCAGCACACTCCCTCCCTCCTTCTCCCGGTGCGGCACACTCCCTCCCTCCTTCTCCCAGTGCGGCACACTCCCTCCCTCCTTCTCCCGGTGCGGCACACTCCCTCCCTCCTTCTCCTGGTGCGGCACACTCCCTCTCTCTCCAGGTGCGGCACACTCCCTCTCTCTCCCGGTGTGGCACACTCCCTCCCTCCTTCTCCCGATGTGGCACACTCCCTCCCTCCTTCTCCCGATGTGGCACACTCCCTCCCTCCTTCTCCCGATGTGGCACACTCCCTCCCTCCTTCTCCCGGTGTGGCACACTCACTCCCTCCCTCCTTCTCCCGGTGTGGCACACTCACTCCCTCCCTCCTTCTCCCGGTGAGGCACACTCCCTCCCTCCTTCTCCCGGTGCAGCACACTCCCTCTCTCTCCCGGTGCGGCACACTCCCTCCCTCTCCTGGTGTGGCACACTCCCTCCCTCCCTCTCCTGGTGTGGCACACTCCCTCCCTCTCCTGGTGTGGCACACTCCCTCCCCCGGTGTGGCTCACTCCATCCCTCTCCTGGTGTGGCACACTCCCTCCCTCTCCCGGTGTGGCTCACTCCATCCCTCTCCCGGTGTGGCACACTCCATCCCTCTCCCGGTGTGGCACACTCCCTCTCTCTGTGTGACACACTTACTCACTCTCCCTCCCTATGTGGCACACTTACTCACTCTCCCTCCCTGTGTGGCACACTTACTCACTCTCCCTCCCTATGTGACACACTTACTCACTCTCCCTCCCTATGTGGCACACTTACTCACTCTCCCTCCCTGTGTGGCACACTTACTCACTCTCCCTCCCTGTGTGGCACACTTACTCACTCTCCCTCCCTGTGTGGCACACTTACTCACTCTCCCTCCCTGTGTGGCACACTTACTCACTCTCCCTCCCTGTATGGCACACGTACACACTCTCCCTCCCTGTGTGGCACACTTACTCACTCTCCCTCCCTGTGTGGCACACTTACACACTCTCCCTCCCTGTGTGGCACATTTACACACTCTCCCTCCCTGTGTGGCACACTTACACACTCCCTCCCTGTGTGGCACACTTACACACTCCCTCCCCGTGACACTGCCTCCCCTGCACACCCGCAGGTCACACACCAGCTCTTCTCAGTAACTGCAGCCTTACTTCCGCGTCACGTGACCCCCTCCGCCTGGTACAAGTCACATGTCTCCAGTCACCTGCAGGAGGCGCCAACTCCCCTGAATGCGCTGAGGCTGACACGGCACGCATTGTCATTCCACCAATGACGTGCTCAGGGGCGGGCCGTCCGCAGGACACGGGCATTCTATTGGCTAATTGTTTTAGCGGCAAAGTCTTGCAGTGGGAGCAACTGTGGAGATGGTCCCGCCGCCATTTTGTCTGTTGACACCCCCAGCATTAACAGGAAGTCCCCCAGGGACTGCTACATTTCAGTTAGTGTGTGAGGAGTCTGCCGTCTTGTGAGAGAAAGTGAGTAACTCCCACATAATAACACTGACTCCCAGTGAGTGAGCCATCCAATCAAATCTCAATAGCATGTCTGCCTTTTATCACAAGGTAGGTAAGGGAAACTCCCTAATTGGGTGCACCTAATACTTTTTTGAGTGATGCTGTGAAGCAATCAATAGCATGATATGAGCAGGGTTCCAGTCCCCTTAGATATAATAAGCAGTCTTAAACATCTCAGGTGTCCCAACACTTATGAATAAAGAAAATGTGTGGTAGCGAGCTCCAACATATCAGGGAAAAAGCCTTCTAACCTGCCCGGTGAGCTTCTACTCCGTCCGGCGGTCCCTCTCTGGCGGGTTTCCAAATCCTCCCGTGGCTCCACGTATCCTCCACACTTCAGAACATCCTGTGTATAAAGTGTATACTTACACTACCGGCTCAGCCTCCGGTGTGCTGCTTGTTGGGGGTGGACCCTGCTCGTGGCGTGCATCCGTCCCAGTCGCAAGCGTGCAATCCGTGGCGTGCATCCGTCCCAGTCGCAAGCGTGCAATCCGTGGCGTGCATCCGTCCCAGTCGTAAGCGTGCAATCCGTGGCGTGCATCCGTCCCAGGCGTAAGCGTGCAATCCGTGGCGTGCATCCGTCCCAGTCGTAAGCGTGCAATCCGTGGCGTGCATCCGTCCCAGTTGTAAGCGTGCAATCCGTGGCGTGCATCCGTCCCAGTCGTAAGATCATAGGTAAGGCAGTGGGAAATGAGCACTTTTATCACACAATGCTTTCCTGAGTGAGACTCAGATCAGCTTCTCATTAACACGTGAGCGATGCTCGCTTCTCTATCACGTGTGAGCGGCGCTCGCTTCTCTTTATCACGTGTGAGCGGCGCTCGCTTCTCTTTATCACGTGTGAGCGGCGCTCGCTTCTCTTTATCACGTGTGAGCGGCGCTCGCTTCCCATTATCACATGTGAGCGATGCTCGCTTCTCTGTATCACGTGTGAGCGGCGCTCACTTCTCATTATCACATGTGAGCGATACTCGCTTCTCTTTTTCACGTGTGAGCGACGCTCGCTTCTCATTATCACGTGTGAGTGACACTCGCTTCTCATTATCATATGTGAGCGACGCTCGCTTCTCATCACGTGTGAGGGACGCTCGCTTCTCATTATCACATGTGTTACCGACGCTCGCTTCTCATCACGTGTGAGCGACGCTCGCTTCTCATTATTCACGTGTGAGCGACGCTCGCTTCTCATTATAACTTGTGAGCGACGCTCGCTTCTCATTATAACTTGTGAGCGATGCTCGCTTCTCATTATCACCTGTGAGCAACGCTCGCTTCTCATTATCACATTTGAGCGACGCTCGCTTCTCATGAGCTGTGAGTGACGCTCGCTTCTCATGAGCTGTGAGTGACGCTCGCTTCTCATTATCACGTGAGAGACGCTCGCTTCTCATTATCACGTGTGACGCTCGCTTCTCATCACGTGTGAGCAACGCTCGCTTCTCATCACGTGTGAGCAACGCTCGCTTCTCATCACGTATGAGCAACGCTCGCTTCTCATCACGTGTGAGCAACGCTCGCTTCTCATCACGTGTGAGCAACGCTCGCTTCTCATCACGTGTGAGCGGCGCTCACTTCTCATTATCACGTGTGAGCGTCGCTCGCTTCTCATTATCACGTGTGAGCGACGCTCGCTTCTCATTATCACGTGTGAGCGGCGCTCGCTTCTCTTTATCACGTGTGAGCGACGCTTGCTTCTCATCACCTGTGAGCGACTATAGTGTGTATGGCCGTGTGCGCGCGTGCCTGTGCGGCACGCTTTTTGTGTGTATGCTGTGAGCGAGTGAGGTACTGTGTGTGTGTGTGTATGTGTGTGTTAAATAAGTTTTGAAATAAATAAATACTTTGGTAAATTGTTTATTAACATTGTACATACATACCACACACACACACACACACACACACACACACACACACACACACACACACACACACACACACACACACACACATTTCAGCTGTGGTAGCGGCGCAAATTCTTTATTTTCTTCATCTTCCCCCTGTCGGCCGGTTCCACGCTCCCTGCGCGCGCGGAACCATTATAGAAAGGCTGACTAACCTCAGCCAACTCACTGTCGTGCGCTCGCACAGCGTAGCAAGCGCACGCAGTATAGAACAGTACTAAGGCAGTCAGCTGGGTGGCAAATTATAGCTGTGTGTACCCCTGTGCCACCGCTGCGTCACAGGGGGTGCTCCATGGGAACTAGCAAGCTGGGGCTTCCTTGTCTTTGTAGCTCTGAAGGGACTTAAAGCTGTCTGGCACAGGAGAGTCGCACAGGGGGGCTTGTGGGCTGGGGCAGAATAACTGGAGGCTGCAGAGTCCACGGAGGGGAGGAACGGGACCTGGCGCTGACCCAAAGCTGCGGACAGCTGACATACGGTGGAGCAACCACTGAGCCAGCCATCACTGATATGCAGTCATGGATCCAGGCTGCTTCACCATGTCATGCCTGCTCCCATAGGCTACGGCCCCAGTCACCGTGTGCTCGCACACGTCGGAGCGCCTGGCGGCGCGTGCACCAGTTTCAGCTGCGACCTGTGGTCCGTGGTTGCGCTTCAGGAGAAGAGCAGGAGATCGCGATGGGGGGGGGGGGGGAGGGATGGCGGGGGTTCGCCATGGCGTCCCGCGGCTAGTTCGCCCTCGTTGGATGAACCGCCGCCATGACGTAGCCAGCGCTCGGCCGCCACGCCAAAAGACAAAAATCTCTTGTCAAAGGCGGTCGTGCATTGTGCTTTCTGCAGGCACGTGGCGACAGTGACTGGGGCCTGCCCCATAGAGGGCCATATCTTGTTCATGCCACGCACGCCATAGCGCGCGCAGCTGTGAGCAGTGGGGACGAGGCATTGCTGACAAGTGCTCCTCCCACACATAGAAAAAATAAATAAGTGCGCACTAAAATATATACTTAATACAAAGTGTTAATTGTGATGTCAATTTAAATCAAAAAAACACACCCCATCATGTGGAAAAGGTAAATAAATATATACCAATGTAGATGAGCGTCTGCTGCTGTGTAAAGGGTAGCCCAAGACCCTAGAATCTAGTAACAAAAAAACAAACAAAGCGCACAACACTCATCGTGAAAAATGTAATAAACTATGTTTATATATAAGGTGTTTCAAGGTTATGCGTACATCAAGGTAGATTAATCAAGCATAGAGCCACAGGGTGGCAGTTACCAGCGTCTGCAACCAGGAACCACCAGAACTTCACTCTCCTTTCCACCTACAGGTAGGTGAAATGCCAGATAATTGATGACTCTGCCACAGTCTCAATGTCCTGTAAATAGCGTCAATATGCTTAGTGGATCCTGGGGAGTGGTTGTCCTTTGCTCGCAAGTAGTACACAGGTTCCTCTGCAGACCTCACTGTGTTTCCCGATCAGTCAGGCAGCGTGACGGCGTGGTCCCGCGGGCCCTTCTGTGACGTCAGAGCGCCCGCTCTGCATTGAGTAACAGCGTCTGCCAGTAATGATTCAGACCTCACATGGCAACCACAGAGGCAGGCAAAAGCGCAGCACATGCGCAGAAGAGGAAATCAACTCGGTGTTCAGCAAACGGTTTGACAACAATAAAATACACCTTGGAATATGAATAATAAAAGTATATAGGTTGAATGGTATCTCTCCTACGCGGCGTTTCGTAGCTCAACAGGCCACTTCTTCAGATTCCCTGAAGAAGTGGCCTGTTGAGCTACGAAACGCCGCGTAGGAGAGATACCATTCAACCTATATACTTTTATTACTCAAATTCCAAGGTGTATTTTATTGTTGTCAAACCGTTTGCTGAACACCGAGTTGATTTCCTCTTCTGCACATGTGCCGCGCTTTTGCCTGCCTCTGTGGTTGCCAAGTGAGGTCTGAATCATTACTGGCAGACGCTGTTACTCAATGCAGAGCGGGCGCTCTGACGTCACAGAAGGGCCCGCGGGACCACGCCGTCACGCTGCCTGACTGATTGGGAAACACAGTGAGGTCTGCAGAGGAACCTGTGTACTACTTGCGAGCAAAGGACAACCACTCCCCAGGATCCACTAAGCGTATTGACGCTATTTACAGGACATTGAGACTGTGGCAGAGTCATCAATTATCTGGCATTTCACCTACCTGTAGGTGGAAAGGAGAGTGAAGCTCTGGTGGTTCCTGGTTGCAGACGCTGGTAACTGCCACCCTGTGGCTCTATGCTTGATTAATCTACCTTGATGTACGCATAACCTTGAAACACCTTATATATAAACATAGTTTATTAAATTTTTCACGATGAGTGTTGTGCGCTGTTTGTTTTTTTGCTCCTCCCACACAGCCTGCGTTACCTGCTGGCTCTGCGTACTCCCCTCCGTACAACCTGCGTGCTCTGCGTACACCCCGCTGGCTCTGCGTACCCCGCTGGCTCTGTGTACCCTGCATGCTCTGTGTACCCTGCTGGCTCTGCGTACCTTGTGTACACCCTGCTGGCTCTTCGTACCCTGCTGGCTCTGTATGCTCTGCGTACCCTGCTGGCTCTGTATGCTCTGTGTACCCTGCTGGCTCTGTATGCTCTGCGTACCCTGCTGGCTCTGTATGCTCTGCGTACCCTGCTGGCTCTGTATGCTCTGCGTACACTGCAAGAGCTATGTATCCTGCATGCTCTGCATACCCTACTGGCTCTGTGTACCCTGCTGGCTCTGTGTACCCTGCTGGCTCTGGGTACCCCGCTGGCCCTGCGTACCCCGCTGGCTCTGCGTACCCCGCTGGCTCTGCATGCTCTGCGTACCCTGCTGGCTCTGCGTACCCCGCTGGCTCTGCGTGCTCTGCATACCCTGCTGGCTCTGCGTACCCTGCTGGCTCTGCATACCCTGCTGGCTCTGCGTACCCTGCTGGCTCTGCGTACCCTGCTGGCTCTGCGTACCGTGCTGACTCTGCGTACCCCGCTGGCTCTGCGTACTCCGCTGGCTCTGCGTACTCCGCTGGCTCTGCGTACCCCGCTGGCTCTGCGTACCCCCCTCCGTACACCCTGCTGGCTCTGCGTACCCCGCTGGCTCTGCGTACCCCGCTGGCTCTGCGTACCCCGCTGGCTCTGCGTACCGTGCTGACTCTGCGTACCCCGCTGGCTCTGCGTACTCCGCTGGCTCTGCGTACCCCGCTGGCTCTGCGTACCCCCCTCCGTACACCCTGCGTGCTCTGCGTACACCCTGCTGGCTCTGCGTACCCCGCTGGCTCTGCGTACCTCGCTGGCTCTGCGTACCCCGCTGGCTCTGCGTACCCTGCTGGCTCTGCGTACCGTGCTGACTCTGCGTACCCCGCTGGCTCTGCGTACTCCGCTGGCTCTGCGTACCCCGCTGGCTCTGCGTACCCCCCTCCGTACACCCTGCGTGCTCTGCGTACACCCTGCTGGCTCTGCGTACACCCTGCTGGCTCTGCGTACCCCGCTGGCTCATGCTGGCTCTGCATACCCTGCTGGCTCTGCATACCCTGCTGGTTCTGCATACCCTGCTGGCTCATGCATACCCTGCTGGCTCATGCATACCCTGCTGGCTCATGCTGGCTCTGCATACCCTGCTGGCTCTGCATACCCTGCTGGCTAATGCATACCCTGCTGGCTCATGCATACCCTGCTGGCTCTGCATACCCTGCTGGCTCTGCGTACACCCTGCTGGCTCTGCATACCCTGCTGGCTCATGCATACCCTGCTGGCTCATGCTGGCTCTGCATACCCTGCTGGCTCTGCATACCCTGCTGGCTCTGCATACCCTGCTGGCTCTGCATACCCTGCTGGCTCTGCATACCCTGCTGGCTCTGCATACCCTGCTGGCTCATGCATACCCTGCTGGCTCATGCATAACCTGTGGGCCCTGGATACACCCTGTGTGCTCTGCATACCCTGCTGGCTCATGCATACCCTGCTGGCTCATGCATAACCTGTGGGCCCTGGATACACCCTGTGTGCTCTGCATACCCTGCGGGTTCTGCGTAATTCACTGGCTCTGCATACACCCTGTGTGCTCTGCATACCCTGCGGGCTCTGCGTAATTCACTGGCTCTGCATACACCCTGCGTGCTCTGCTTACCGGCTGGCTCTGCGTACCCCACTGGCTCTACGTACCCCGCTGGCTCTGCATACACCCTACGGGCCCTTACAAGGTTTCATGCAGCGGCGCAATTATTACCTCATCATTATTAATGCGCCAGCTCCTGCAGACTCGCTCGTGTCAGTAATTGAGACATGACATCATATATACAGCTGTCTTATTTAATTATTAATAAACTCATTTCAGAACAGCATTGTGCATGAGAATCAGAATACCAGCCCCCCACAAGTAACCCTTTCCCTGCCAGAGCCCTATGCAACTCATTGCAAAGCAATACAATAACATACCAAGCAGTGGGAAGAAATGGGCATATAAAGGAGACTTCAAAATGCCAAGAACTGGATCAAAACTCCAGGGCAAAAACAATCACTTTACACCCTGGGATTCTTGCCAAGCTCACTCACTTCATATGAAGTGTCACTCAGTATGTGGCAGTCTCGCTCAGTAGGAAGGGGGCCTCGCTCAGTACGAAGGTGGCCTCGCTCAGTACGAAGGGGGCCTCGCTCAGTACGAAGGGGGCCTCGCTCAGTACGAAGGGGACCTCGCTCAGTACGAAGGGGGCCTCGCTCAGTACGAAGGGGGCCTCGCTCAGTACGAAGGGGGTCTCACTCAGTAAGAGGGGGTCTGTACTCTCACAGTTGTACTTCACCATTATTAGGTGACAAACAGCCTGTAATAGATCTGGGTGCAGCCGTACCCATGAAATATCCTATAACTGTGCATCACCGATTCCTGCAGCTCATCCCTCCCAATTCCCACAGCCTCTATGGCAGCTGCTGCTTTGGGTATCTGGCAAAGAGAAGCGTCTCAGGGGACATTTGGAGTGACTGTGTCCTGTCTGTGGGTCAGTAATTCCTCAGTGCCATAGTGATCATTATTTGCAAAATGCAAGTACTTTTTAAACAAAAGGTAGCGTGTTTCTACAGAACTAAATCCATTGTACATTTCCCCGGGTCCCTGAGAGGACTGTGCCGATCAGAGGTCACTGAGAAAGATTGTCACAACGCTGAAGCAGTGACGATGTGCGGGCGGTCACTTACTGCTGAGTTTATACTCAATGGCTTTTCTGACATAACATGGTTATAGGGGGGACACACAGCTGGACAGGCCCATGCACCTCCCCTGTGTGCGCTGGGGGTGTCACTGCTCTGAGCCTTTGTCCCTCTGAGGGGACACCACAGGTTGGGAATGTCAGACAGTACTCTCCTTGTACGCCCCGTTCAAGCTGTGGGGGCGTCTTTGCACGCGCCGGCCGCTGGACAGGAGGCGCCGGAGAGATGACGTGGAGCTGAGGTCTCCGCAGCTCTGTAAAGATATCTCCTGGCATTGCTCCTGATCTGACGGCAGCGGACTCTTCATAACCTGCAAACAGACAGCAACAATGACACCAGGAACCAGGTGGAGAGATCCCTTTGCTGCCTAAAGACCACAAGGGCTTCTGCATGTCACCTGTCAGAGGGCATGTAAAGACCCGAAACTAATTCTCACTGTATCATCCTCATCGTGTAATGTGGCAAAAAATAACAGGTCAGGTAATAGGAGGAGTTATAGGGAGGGGTTATATGGGGTAATAGGAGGAGTTATAGGGAGGGGTTATATGGGGTAATAGGAGGGGTTATATGGGGTAATAGGAGGAGTTATAGGGGGTAATAGGAGGAGTTATATGGGGTAATAGGAGGGGTTATATGGAGTTATAGGAGGAGTTATAGGGAGGGGTTACATGGGTAATAGGGAGGGGTTATATGGGGTAATAGGAGGAGTTATAGGGAGGGGTTATATGGAGTAATAGAAGGAGTTATATGAGTACTAGGAGGAGTTATGGGAAGCGGTTATATGGAGTAATAGGAAGGAGTTATGGGGAGCAGTTATATGGAGTAATAGGAGGAGTTATGGGGAGCAGTTATATGGAGTAATAGGAGGAGTTATGGGGATCGGTTATATGGAGTAATAGGAGGAGTTATGGGGAGTGGTTATATGGGGTAATAGGAGGAGTTATGGGGATCGGTTATATGGAGTAATAGGAGGAGCTATGGGGAGTGGTTATATGGGGTAATAGAAGGAGTTATGGGGATCGGTTATATGGGGTAATAGGAGGAGTTATGGGGATCGGTTATATGGAGTAATAGGAGGAGTTATGGGGATCGGTTATATGGAGTAATAGGAGGAGTTATGGGGAGTGGTTATATGGGGTAATAGAAGGAGTTATGGGGATCGGTTATATGGAGTAATAGGAGGAGTTATGGGGATCGGTTATATGGAGTAATAGGAGGAGTTATGGGGAGTGGTTATATGGGGTAATAGGAGTTATGGGCAGCGGCTATATGGGGGAATAGAATCATTATTACAGTATGCTAGATACAAATACCTTACTGTGTAGTACAGTGCTGCACACACTAACAGTGATTACCTCACCTGTTTGGGGCACTGCGGACGGTTCTGTGCCGATTCCTTCAGGCTTCGTCTGGAGCGATGCAGGAATCTGGCGACCAGGAGCCGGGTGCTGCGTCCGCCCTTCAGGTCCCCCAGGGACAGCGCGCCACTCTTGGAGAGCTGCTGCACAGCGCTCTGCATTGCCGGGAGTCTGCTCTTCCCTGCGGAGCTTGTGCGGAGCAGAGGGGAGCAGCGTCTGTACAGAAAGGCTGCAGAGGCGACAAGCACACCAACATGTATACCCAGTGTACTTTCTCCCTGATAAACATTCACGTTTCACCACAGAGAGGCCAGTAACACACAGCAAATTAA
Organism: Ascaphus truei; assembly: GCF_040206685.1. NCBI lineage: Eukaryota > Metazoa > Chordata > Amphibia > Anura > Ascaphidae > Ascaphus > Ascaphus truei. The sequence continues at coordinate 197,807 of NW_027456955.1, forward strand.
TATACATCTGTAACACAGAGGGTAATGCATTGCTGGCACTTGGCAGTGAAGAGGTTAAGCTGCTGTGCAGGGGAAGAAATGTCTCCAAGTAATGAGAATGACTAATATATGAATATATAATTAGTGCCTGGAGGTGTGTGCGTTGCCATGGGGTGTATGTCACCCTCACCTATACCGCCCTCCCGTGCAAGGGGGTCCTGACCTGTATCAATGGACGAGACGGAAACATCATCCTCCAGGGCTTTGGGGTAGTCCGCGTCTCTGAGATCTGAGAGGGCACAGAGAAGCATGTGAGAGGGGGGGTGGGTGCCCTGAGTATGGCTGCGGGTGCATTGGTTTGTTTGTGTGCATATTACTGGGGTCCTAGGACAAGCAGATTCCAAGGTAGGTACATATATATATATATATATGTACCTACCTTGGAATCTGCTTGTCCTAGGACAATATATATATATATATATATATATATATATATATATATATAGTCACCTGGGATGAGCTGATACCAGTCTCCTGGGATGAGCTGATCACCGGGTCGCTGTATGTGTGTGTATTATATATGTACAGTATATATTTATTATATAATGTGTATATCCCCTCACCAGTCTCCTGGGATAAGCTGATCACCGGGTCGCTGTACGTGTGTGTATTATATATGTACAGTATATATTTATTATATAATGTGTATATCCCCTCACCAGTCTCCTGGGATAAGCTGATCCCTGGGTCGCTGTGTGATCGGATTATGAGCCGCGGGGCTGGGTCCTTGCGCAGTGCTGCAGGCCGCGTGTTCTCGCTGTACCTGCGGTGGGGACAGTCCGGGGTCTGGCAGGGGTCGCTGTGATGCAGGGAGCACCCCGATCCCTTACTCCGCCCTGCTTTCCCTGGGATCCTCCCCTTCAGTCGTACCTCTGGGAAGCAGGGTCCCACAGAGTGCCCGCTGGTTTCCAGCCTGTTACAGCTGTGAGTGACAGCGCCCCCGACCTGGGGCAGGGGGTCGTAACAGGCACTGGGGGTGGAGCAGGAGAAGGAGCGGCCCCCCCTGATACGGAGCACAGGGGTTTCCTCAAACGGCCCCTGCAGGCTCAGAGTGGGGCTCTGGTGATGCCCACACTGCACACAGTCCACACTCAAGCAGTAATCTGCTCGGCTGCGCTGAATAGAGCGATACAGAACATAATCCACGGACGGCAGGGAGCCCCGCATCTCCAGCAGGACGGAGTCTTCTGAGGGGCTACTGTCCTCTGCAATAAAGAGAGACCCCCAGCATTATCAGAGAGCCCCTCAGCCCCCACCAGACACAGATCTTCTCCCCTCATCATACTGAACTCTATACAGGACATTCAGGCGCTAAGTATCCCACTGTCACAGCTGCAAAACTGGCCCAAAAACTGCAGTCACTTTATTAAATGCCACATTTTCTCTGGGTTTAGCAGGCAGAAGTTTTTAATAAATAAATGGTCTCCGGAGAAAGAGATAGATTTTATTGCAGGTTGTGAAACTTTTTATTGGATCAATGTGAAAGTGACACATTGTTTCCATACTCCCCAAAAGCTGCAACTTTCACGGAGTGTCAATAATGTTACTTTTAACTAAATAAACATTCAGTGATTTTGAGCAGAACACGAGTCCTGTAAAATGGGACTTAAATAGCCTAATTCTGTAGCTAAGAGCTACTTTGCACTGAATAGCACATCCATGTTTAATGCTTCCGCTGCCAGACAGAAAGTACGGGGGAGAAACGTGTTGCAGGAAACTGTATTTTGAGTGGTACAAAGAGTGAGAAGTCTGCGGTGTCACCAGAGCTCCAGGATTCCCAACGTACTCACCAGAGCTCCAGGATTCCCAACGTACTCACCAGAGCTCCGGGATCCCCGACGTACTCACCAGAGCTCCGGGATCCATACGTACTCACCAGAGCTCCATGATCCCCGACGTACTTACCAGAGCTCCGTGATCCCCGACGTACTCACCAGAGCTCCGTGATCCCCGACGTACTCACAAGAGCTCCGGGATCCTGATGTACTCCCCACATGCTCCGGAATCCGACGTACTCACCAGAGCTCCGGGATCCCGATGTACTCCCCACGTACTCCGGGATCCCGACGTACTTACCAGAGCTCTGGGATTCCCGACGTACTAACCAGAGCTCCGGGATTCCCAACTTACTAACCAGAGCTCCGAGATTCCCGACGTACCCGCCAGAGCTCCGGGATTCCCGACGTACTAACCAGAGCTCTGGGATTCCCAACGTACTCGCCAGAGCTCCGGGATTACCAACATACTCACCAGAGCTTCGGGATCCCCACGTACTCACTAGAGCTCCTGGAACCCAATGTACTCACCAGAGCACCGGGATTCCCGACGTACTCACCAGAGCTCCAGGATCCCGACGTACTCACCAGGGCTCTGGCATCCAACATACTCACCAGCGCTCTGGGATCCATACGTACTCACCAGAGCTATAGGATTCCCAACGTACTCACCAGAGCTCCGGGATCCCAACGTACTCACCAGAGCTCCGGGATCCCAACGTACTCACCAGAGCTCTGGGATCCCAATGTACTCACCAGAATGCCGGGATTCCCGATGTACTCCCCAGAGCTACGGGATCCCAATGTACTAACCAGATCTCCGGGATCCCGACATACTAACCAGAGCTACGGGATCCCAACGTACTAACCAGATCTCTGGGATTCCCAACGTACTCACCATTCCCACTATGACCAGTCGAATTCATTCTGTCCGATGCACTAAGACAACAGACCTCATTAAGCTGAGCATCAAACAGTGTTGCCTGTATCAATGACACAGTGATACCGTGGCAGTCAGACAGAGCCGTGCAAAGTATCCCAGAGGAACCCAGCATACACAACAAACACAGTGCTGGTCCAATGTCTCCTACCTGGCTGTCTTCTCGGATCCCCATCACACTCTCATATGATGGAGGGAAGTCCGTTGGGTATAGTGGGATTGGGCTGTCCATGGACCCATTGTATGTGATGCTGTAAGAGACACAAGGGGCCCAGCTTCAGTCATCAGAGGTGACTCAAGGTCAAATGGGTCAGGAGAGAACATGACAATTTGTGACCATGTATCCAGTGAAAATGAGCCTCCTCCGCAAGTGTAAGCATTCCTACAGCAGTGTCCCCTATGGATGTCATTAGTGTCACTACAGCATATGGAGTGAAGGGACGGTGTATATGGATCAAAGGAGGATTCAGGGAAGAGGTGACTTCATGCACATAGAAGGTAATTAGTAGGTTGTGATGTCTTTGAATAAACCTCGATATCAATCAGAGAAGGTTTTCTTCTGCAGCACACGCACTCTTTCTGGGGCCGTTAACCATGCACATGTGACAATCACATACAACGTCCTTAATATTTCTTAGCCGCCTCGTACTGGATGCAGACACTGCACAGAGCGCCCTAGCACTGGATGCAGACACTGCACAGAGCGCACTAGCACTGGATGCAGACACGGCACAGAGCTCCCTCGCACTGGATGCCGACACTGCACTGAGCTCCCTCGCACTGGATGCAGACACTGCACAGAGCGCCCTCGCACTGGATGCAGACACTGCACAGAGCGCTCTCGCACAGGATGCGGATGCTGCACAGAGCGCCCTCGCACTGGATGCAGACGCTGCACAGAGCGCTCTCGCACTGGATGCGGATGCTGCACAGAGCGCTCTCGCACTGGATGCAGACACTGCACAGAGCGCCCTCGCACTGGATGCAGACACTGCACAAAGCGCCCTCGCACTGGATGCAGACACTGCACTGAGCTCCCTCGCACTGGATGCAGACACGGCACAGAGTGCTCTCGCACAGGATGCGGATGCTGCACAGAGCGCCCTCGCACTGGATGCAGACGCTGCACAGAGCGCTCTCGCACTGGATGCGGATGCTGCACAGAGCGCTCTCGCACTGGATGCAGACACTGCACAGAGCGCCCTCGCACTGGATGCAGACACTGCACAAAGCGCCCTCGCACTGGATGCAGACACTGCACTGAGCTCCCTCGCACTGGATGCAGACACTGCACAGAGCGCTCTCGCACAGGATGCGGATGCTGCACAGAGCGCCCTCGCACTGAATGCAGACGCTGCACAGAGCGCTCTCGCACTGGATGCGGATGCTGCACAGAGCGCTCTCGCACTGGATGCAGACACTGCACAGAGCGCCCTCGCACTGGATGCAGACACTGCACAAAGCGCCCTCGCACTGGATGCAGACACTGCACTGAGCTCCCTCGCACTGGATGCAGACACGGCACAGAGCACCCTCGCACTGGATGCAGACACGGCACAGAGCCCCCTCGCACTGGATGCAGACACGGCACAGAGCCCCCTCGCACTGGGTGCAGACAATGCACAGAGCGCCCTCGCACTGGATGCAGACATAGCACAGAGCGCCCTTGCACTGATTGCAGACACAGCACAGAGCGCCCTTGCACTGGATGCAGACACGGCACAGAGCACCCTCGCATTGGATGCAGACACGGCACAGAGCGCCCTCGCACTGGATGCAGACACTGCACAGAGCTCCCTCGCGCTGGGTGCAGACAATGCACAGAGCGCCCTCGCACTGGATGCAGACACGGCACAGAGCACCCTCGCACTGGATGCAGACACGGCACAGAGCCCCCTCGCACTGGATGCAGACACGGCACAGAGCGCCCTCGCACTGGATGCAGACACGGCACAGAGCACCCTCGCACTGGATGCAGACACGGCACAGAGCACCCTCGCACTGGATGCAGACACGGCACCGAGCATCCTCGCACTGGATGCAGATGCTGCATACACACAGTTTGATACATAGGATGATGATCGCTGGGACAGAAGATGTCTGCCTACTGCTCATTGACATCTGAAGAAGGTACATGACTTATCTTGAAACCGGCCTATAAAAGGATTCCACCTTCCCTTGCACTGTGCTCCACTTACCTCTGAGCGTCCGTCTCTGAGCCACAGGTATACTCCGGGGGGTAGTAAGGAGGTGGAGGTACCGGTGGAACAAACTCCTCGCATTCGATCATACTCTGCAGGATGGGATCCTGGGGCAAGAGGCACTCCAGGTTCACCAAGGTGGACCTCTCTGGAGCCAACTGAGGGGACGGAAGATCAGGACAGACAGAAAGGGGATGTAACTAGCCATGTGCAGAGCAGGGTGGTCACAGACTTAACGTGAAGTATCCACACGCACACACAGCCGGGAGTCCACACACGGCACAGAACTTACAACATGGATCACATCCAATGAGAAGATCTGAATGCAGCAGATGACAGCTGATAATGTGCAGATGATGGTGGAGAGGATGGTGAGGCCACAAATACTGAATAACAGGTCCTAAGACACACAGAGAGCAGAGTCAGAACATACCCCCACCTGCAGAGGGTGCTCCTGGGATTAGCAGGGTGGCAGGCTTCCCAGGGGAACGTCAGGTGGAGACCCGGGAGGGAAGGCCCCAAACAGGGAGGCAAAACAACACAGGGACTCAATAAGAAAAGAGCAGAACTGCTGAGAGTAATGGCATGTCCCTATTACAGTGATACCGCCGCCCCCCATTACAGTGATACCCCCGCCCCCCATTACAATGATACTGCCACCCCCCATTACAATAATAGTGGCACCCCCCATTACAATAATACTGACACCCCCATTACAATGATACCCCCACCCCCATTACAATGATACCCCCATCCCCCATTACAATGATACCCCCACCCCCCATTACAATGATAACTCTGCCCCGATTACAATGATAACTACACCCCTATTAATGATAACTTTGCCCCGATTAATGATAAATCCGCCCCTGATTAAAGATAACTCCGCCCCTGATTAAGGATAACTCCTCCCCTGATTAAGGATAATGCCGCCCCCAATTAATGGTAACTCTGCCCCCGATTAATTATAACCCCACCCCTAATTAATGATAACTCCGCCCCTGATTAATGATAACTCCGTCCATGATTAATGATAACCCCCACCCCCTGTTAGGCTAAACTGTGATAATTAGATTGCAAGCTCTGCTGACCAGGGATTCATGGCCCAGATGCTGTAACCCCCCGTGAGGCTATTTACCGTCACGTTAATAACTAATGGTGGGCTAATGATTTGCTAATGATATGCTAATGATGGGTGAATAAAATGCAAATGAGGCGTTATCATATCTTCTATTCACTAAAGTCCATTCCGGTAAACGCGGGGACTTAACATTACGCTATTTAAGTCAGAGCTATTTCTGTGTCTGGACCAGAGTAACGCCAAGACCGCCACACCACACCAAATAACGCGATGTTATCCTACAGTAACGTGGCATTAATCCATGGTAACGATGTGCAGATAATCAGCCTTGTGGATGAGGTTCTCAGGGAACAGAACGGCCGGTTCTAGGTAATGTGGCGTTCCAATCCCTGACTTTGTACACCTAGGTCACGGTCTTACTGTAGTATGCACAGCACTGTGTATATACCCTGTATGTATAGAGTGATACAGAGCATTACAATGCCAATAACTAACGTACAAAAGGAATGTGTGAGACGCGCGTCCCCCCGGACACTGTTTCGGGGGGCTACCTTCAGGGCCGTGCGGATGCTCCTGCAGTCTGGATTCGGGTACATGGTCAGCACCTCCTCATCTTTACTACAAGAGGACGGGATCTGCTCGTCCGACAGTATCGTGCAGCAAACACACCAGTTCTTCTCCTCGGAGCAAGAGAAAATAAAGAGGATTTAAATTGGGCTGTAAAGGAGAGAAATCCCCCTCTCCTTCCCCTCCTGCTTTCCTCCCCCTCCCCCCTGCTCTCCTCCCCTTCCCCCCTCCCCCCCCCCCGTGCTCTCCTCTCCTGCTCTACTCCCTCCCCCCTGCTTCTCTGGACCCCTTCCCCCATAACCTCTCCCACTCCCCTACTGCTCTACTCCCCCTCCCCACTCCTACTCTCCTCCCCCTCCCCACTCCTGCTCTCCTCCTTCTCCCCCTCTGCTCCCTTCCCCCCCCCCCCCCCGTGCTCTCCTAGCCCTCCTCTCCTGCTCTACTCCCTCCCCCCTCCTTCCCTGGACCCCCTCCTTCCCTGGACTCCCTCCCCTAACCCCTCCTGCTCTCCTCCCCCCTCCCACTCCCCTACTGCTCTACTCCCCACTCCCCTACTGCTCTACTCCCACTCCCCTACTGCTCTACCCCCTCACTCCCCTGCTGCTCTACTCCCCCTCCCCTCCTGCTCTACTACCCCGCCTCTCCTCCCTCTCCCCTCCTGCCCTACTCCACCCCTCCCGCTCTACTCCCCCACCCTCCCCTTCTTCCTCTCCCGCTCAACTCCCCCCCCTCCCCTCCCGCTCTACTCCCCCCCTCCCGCTCTACTCCCCCCCCCTCCCCTCCCGCTCTTCTCCCCCCCTCCCGCTCTACTCCCTCCCCTCCCGCTCTTCTCCCCCCCCACCCCACCTGCTCTACTCCCCTCCCGCTCTACTCCCCCTCCCCTCCTGCTCTACTACCCCGCCTCTCCTCCCTCTCCCCTGCTGCCCTACTCCCCCCCTCCCTCTTCTCCCCCCCCCCCTCTTCCGGCTATCCTTTAACACTGCACAGTATTACTAGTGTTTAACACTCACCCTTTGACAGGCGTCGAAAGACTTGACCAGCTGCGCGTTCTGACAGGAGAGGATTGAGCCGGCGAGGCTGAGCATGACGCACAGAGCCGTCAGCAAAGTGAAGAAACTGATCTGAAAACACGAGGAGACACAGCAGTACTGAGCATCATGCACCTCTAAACATGCAAACATGCACGGCAGATCAGCAGGCAGCCATCTTTCAGAGGGGGCTGCATTGGATGGAGATCCTCACAGATATATCAAATTAATGAGACAGAGAAAGATCTGCCAGGATTCCACAACCAGAAGTGGCTGCAAGAAGCCTTAGGGTGTGCTTATAGTGCCGGCGACTGTGACGCGACGTCGCGACAAAACAAAGGCATTGCTGCCGTCACGTGCGCTTATAGTAAGCACGACGCGACGGCGCATCGGCTGGGTTGCGATTGCTGGAAGTCGTCTCAATTAGATTTTTCCAGCGACCGCAGCCTGACGTCACCATTGCCGTTGCGTCCCCGGAACTATAAGCATAGCCTCAGAAGTATAATTGTTAGGTGCTTTGAATATAAAAATCCTGTATAAATACAGATGGAAATAGTAATATTATAGATAGATATATGCAGTAGTGACAGTATTTTCTCTGCCGCTGCTGAGGCATTACTACACAACACAGGAGAGGAACCACACCGTTCACTTAATCAATGATATCAAATTTTAACAATTATATTTGATTCACATGTGTCATAGTTTAGACACAAATGGGTGGTGCCTATGTACTTGAAGTTAATAGTATTAACAATTGAATGAGAGTGTCACAAAGTCACCCACAGAAAGTACATTTATGGTGCACACCACATTAATATTATATTTATATTTTATACAGTGATGATATAATGTGAAAAAACCATAAGTGATAAAAGTTACAAAAATAAAAATACAATTAAAAATCCCACGTGGTTCCACGTACATTCCCATCGGTACATTACGGTACATTTCCATTGGTACATTACGGTACATTCCCATTGGTACATTCCCATCGGTACATTACGGTACATTCCCATCGGTACATTACGGTACATTCCCATCGGTACATTACGGTACATTCCCATCTGTACATTCCCATCTGTACATTACGGTACATTCCCATCTGTACATTACGGTACATTCCCATCTGTACATTACGGTACATACCTATCGGTACATTCCTATCGGTTCATTACGATACATTCGCATCTGTACATTCCTAACGGTACAATACGGTACATTCCCATCGGTACATTACGGTACATTCCCATTGGTACATTCCCATCTGTACATTCCTATCGGTACATTACGGTACATTTCCATCGGTACATTACGGTACATTTCCATCGGTACATTACGGTACATTCCCATTGGTACATTCCCATCTGTACATTACGGTACATACCTATCGGTACATTCCTATCGGTTCATTACGATACATTCGCATCTGTACATTCCTAACGGTACCATACGGTACATTCCCATCGGTACATTCCCATCTGTACATTCCTATCGGTACATTACGGTACATTTCCATCGGTACATTACGGTACATTTCCATCGGTACATTACGGTACATTCCCATTGGTACATTCCCATCTGTACATTACGGTACATACCTATCGGTACATTCCTATCGGTTCATTACGATACATTCGCATCTGTACATTCCTAACGGTACAATACTTTACATTCCCATCGATACATTATGGTACATTCTCTTCGGTACATTCCCATCGCACTATATGGTACATTCCCATCGGTACATTACATTCCCATCGGTACATCACTATCGGTACAATCCCATCGGCACATTCTCATCTTTACAATACAGTACATTCCATTGGTACATTCCCTTCGGTACAATACGGTAAATTACCATAGATACATTACATTACCATCGGTACATTACCATCGGTACTGTCATGTTCTAGCCTGCAGTACCCATGCTTATCCACCGGGACTGCTGCTACTCTACTAGCTCTCAAAGAACATTCGAGACCCTAAAACCTGACACCTCTGCACCTGTGTTCTACCTCTCAGCCTGCCTATTTAAACCTCCCTTGTCTGTTTTTACTGGTTCCTCCAGCTCCTGCTATGCTCCTGTATACGCTGCTGTTGTTGCTATTGCTGTTGTCCTGTCTCCTCGTTGCTGACCTCTGCTTGTGACCCCGACCACGCTATCTGCCGCTTGCCTATGACCTCTGCTTCTGACCCCGACCACGCTCCCTGCTGTTCCTGCCACTGGGATCCATTCCAGCCATAGATCAACCCTTAACAGAATAAACAGGCCCTATCATGGATCCCGCTGGAACAGAACAGAACCTGGCTCAGAAGCTTGCTTCCTTGCAACATGTCATGGCTGGCTTCCAGGAACAACAAGGACATGTTTACAACCATTTTGGCCGCTTGGAAGAACGTGCTATCACCGCAGAAGCTGAAGTACGTAAATTACGCGCCGCCATAACCGCTGTGCCTGTTCAAAACGCTGTGCCTTTGCAAACTGCTCCCAGAGTACCCCTTCCGGAAAAATTCAGGGAGGAAAAAAACAACCATTCCGCGGTTACCTCAACCAATGCAGACTTCTATTTCAGCTACAGCCAACCATCTATAATACCAACAAAGTCAAGGTGGGACAAATTATCACCCTGCTCAAGAATGAGGCCCTTGCTTGGATCTCCCCTATGTTAGAGCAGGATAGCCCACTAATAAGGGATCTGGAGGGATTCATCGAAGCCATGAGTATGATTTTTGATGACCCAAACCGTGGTGCAAACGTTGAAGCAACTGAACAACCTTCATCAAGGAAGACGCTCGGCAGCTGAGTACGCCGCTGAGTTCCACAGATGGGTTACCAATACTGCGTGGAATGAGGCCACTCAGAGATATCATTTTCAGCAGAGTCTCCCTGAGCAAATTAAAGACTAACTTGCCCGAGTGGTGCCTCCAGAGGGGTTTGAGGAATTTGTCCGTTTATGCATTCAAAATCGATCAAAGGCTTACTAAAAGACGATTGGAGAGACGGGATAATGCCAAACAACCCCGAGGTTAGAGATGCCAGCACCCCAAGACGTTCCAGGGAGTCTGAGGAGGAGCCGATGCAAGTAAACACATTGCAGGGACCTATTTCAACTGGAGAAAGGAATAGACGCTGAACAGAAGATCTCTGTTTGTATTGCGGAAATGAGGGACACTATCTCGCAGACTGCCCAAATAAGTCCAGGCGATCTTCTTTCCAGAGCCCTAGGAGAAATAAGCTGCACGCCATTTCAAAGACTTTTCTCTGCTTCTCAAAGTAAAGGTAACCCTCCTTCTCTAAATCCACACCTCCTGGTCCCTATTATAAATCAAGGAGGGAACACATCATTTTTCAACCACAGTAATGGTCGACTCAGGGGCAGCAGGGAATTTTATGGACATAGAATTCGTCAAGAGCCATTCGGTACCTTATGTAGCCAAGGAATCGCCAGAAAGGATGTAAATCGTTGACGGTTCTCCTTTGAGCTCTGGACCTGTTGCCCATAAAACAAGTAATTTAACACTAATCATAGAGCCCAATCATCAGGAGGAGATTTAATTTAGTCTTATTCCTTCAACTTTGTTTCCAGTGATTCTGGGAATTCCATGGCTCATGATCCACAACGAACATATACAGACCAGCGCCCAAAATTAGTCCAAAGTCCCTAATAGAGTCCAAACAGATGGAAGGGAAGATATCCAAATGCTCCCATCACTGTAAAATCTCCAATCCGGGGGTCCGTGACATAGGGACAGAAACAAAAAAAATAATAGTGTAATACGTAATGTTAAAATGGGACAAACAACATGAAACACTTAACAGAAGATAAACATAAAACAATCAAGCTGAAAGAAAAATAACTATTTAATAAAAAAAAACAGCCTGTTGCAGAGGGTCATCAAGGGGTTAAAACCCAAAACCCTACTTACAGCAGGACTGGAATAACAAGCATGTTTAGACAAGTGGGGCAGACGCCTGCAGCAGTTTGGGTCCTCAGGGGCTCCCTGTGTAGTGTCTTTCCTTCTAGCTTCAAAACACACTCCAAGTTGGCTGCCGAGTAAGGGAACTCCACACTCCTGCTTGCTAGCACTGCAGCTTCAATGATGCTGCTTCCTGCTTCACTTGACTGACACTTCTCACAACCAGTGTAACTCCAAGGCACCGTGACCTTTGACCCTACGCGTTTCGTGACCTCAGTATAAGGGATGAGTCTGGTCTGCGGGCAGCACCGGCGTAACAACCTGATTGTGTGGGAATACATAAGATTTCCTCGTCCCAAGAAAATCTACTGCCAACTCCATACTCTGAGTTTTTGAATGTGTGTGACAAGAAGAATGCGGATACACTTCACCCACATTGTTCTTATGACTGCCCCATTGAATTATTACCGGGTGCTGCCATTCCTTTTGGAATAATCTATTCCCTCAGAACCAGAATTGAAGGTCCTCAATGACTACCTACGGGAGAACCTGTCAAAGGGTTTCACCTGACTCTACTTTCCCAGCAGGTTCTGCTCTCTTCTTCGTGGGAAAGACTCTATGTCCCTGCATTGACTAGCGGGAACTTAATAAGATTACAGTGAAGAACAGGTATCCGTTACCTCTGATCCCCTAACTATTGGAAAGAATTTGGGCAGCCAAGATCTTTACCAAATTAGATCTCCAAGGTGCGTATAATTTGGTCCGCATCCGACCCAGTGACGAGTGTAAAACATCCTTCTGAACCCGTTATGGGCACTATGAATACCTGGTGATGCCTTTTGGACTCTGTAATGCTCCTGCTACTTCCCAGCATTTAATTAATGATGTTCTACGAGAGTTACTGGATAAATTCGTAGTGGCATACCTGGATGATATCCTAGTCTTCTCAGATAACATCATGGATCACCAGAAACATGTCCGGATTGTCCTAAAGCGTCTCCGAAAGCACAAATTATACATCAAATGAGAAAAATGTGATTTTGAAAAGACCAGCATGAAATTTCTCTGTTATGTCACCTCCCCATAGGGTTTGAGTATGGACCCAAGCCGTGGTCGAATGGCCAATTCCTTGAAATGAGAAGGACATTCAGAGATTTGTGGGCTTTGCCAACTTCTATAGATGTTTTATTACACATTTCTCTGGCATTATTGCCCCAATCACCCGACTCACACGGAAAGAATTCCCCTTCAAATGGTCTCCTGAAGCGGATGCAGTATTTGAACAGTTGAAGTCACTTTTCACATCTGCCCCTATCTTCATTCATCCGAATCCAGAACTACCATTTGTCATGGAAGTGGACACATCCGACTCCGCTGTTGGTGCCATTCTTTCACAAAGAATTGGACCCAAGATGCTCCTTCATCCATGCGCTTTCTATTCGTACTAAATGTCAACAGCAGAAAGAAATGATGACATCGGAAGCAAGGAACTTTTGGCTATAATAGCTGCATTCTCAGAGTGGAGACATTTACTGTACTTGAGGGGGCCAATCACCCGGTTACCGTCTTTATGGATTACAGGAATTTAGAATTCATGCAATCCGCAAAGAGACTGTCTGTGCGACAAGCCAGATGGGCTCTATTCTTTGGAAGATTTCAGTTCCACATCTCATACCGCCCAAGCTCCAAGAATGGGAGAGCTGATGCCTTGTCATGGTTATTGCATAATCCTTGTTCAGATAAAGAGCAAGAAGAAACTATTCAACCTAAGAAAAAATTTCAGGGCGTTATGTTTTTCGCCGATCTCCTCTCACGAATTAAGGGAGCCTACTCATACAACTCTTTTCTTAATAAACCTCCACCAGAAGCTGAACTATTTCTATGTGATGGTCTGTGGAAATGTAAGGACCGTCTATTCGTCCCTAAGGAGGTAAGATTAGAAGTGCTCCAATTAATGCACGACTCCCAACCTGCTGGGCACCCAGGTGTCCTCAAGACACAGGAACTGTTGTCCTGCTCTTTTTGGTGCCCTAAATTAGCACAAGATGTTACAGACTATGTCCTCTCCTGTGAGACCTGTGCTAGGACCAAGACTTCTTGAGCTTCCCCTGTGGGTTTGCTGCAGGCTCTTCCAATTCCTACTTGTCCTTGGTCCTTGGGGGTCCATATCAATGGATTTTATTGTTGACCTACCAAGATGAAGTGGACGTGATACCATTCTTGTAGTAGTGGATCAACTTGCAAAGATGGCTCACTTCATTTCTGTACAGAATCTCCCTGCAGCAGACCAGACAGCCAAGTTGATCGTTAAAGAGGTATTCCGGCTTCACGGGGCTCCAGATGAGATCATATCTGATAGAGGGGTGCAATTCACATCAAAATTTTGGAGGACTTTATGTTCCTCTCTAGGAATTCGTTTAAATGTATCGTCTGGCTATCATCCACAATCTAATGGCCAGACCGAAAGGACCAATCAGACATTGGAATAATACTTACAATGTTTTGTTTGCCATCTCCAGGATGACTGGATTGATTTTGTACCGCTAGCTGAGTTTTCGTACAACAACTCACAACATTCATTGACACAGAAGAGTCCCTTCTTCTCAAATTTTGGATTTCACCCAACCTTTATTCCTCGTTTTCCATCTTCGGGTCCCATTCCGGCAGTTACAGAGAAATTTGAGATTCTGCGAGACGTCCAGGAGACCCTCAAAGAGACACTTAGTGAGGCTCAAGTACGGTACAAAAGAGCAGCAAACCCTCCCCAGAATTTCACGTTGGGGATAAGGTCTGGCTTTCTACGAGAAATCTATGATTAAAGGTTCCAACCTTTAAATTGGGACAAAAATACATAGGTCCATTTCGCATTTCAGCACTAATAAATCCAGTGTCGTTTAGATTAGAGCTCTGAGAGGCCATGAAAATACACCCTGTTTTTCATACTTCCCTGCTGATGCCATTCCGGGAGAATACGTTTCTGGACCAAAACTTCCTCTTCCTAACCCTCTCCTTGTGGATAATGAAGAGGAATGCAATATTTGAACAGTTGAAGTCACTTTTCACATCTGCCCCTATCTTCATTCATCCGAATCCAGAACTACCATTTGTCATGGAAGTGGACACATCCGACTCCGCTGTTGGTGCCATTCTTTCACAAAGAATTGGACCCAAGATGCTCCTTCATCCATGCACTTTCTATTCGTACTAAATGTCAACAGCAGAAAGAAATGATGACATCGGAAGCAAGGAACTTTTGGCTATAATAGCTGCATTCTCAGAGTGGAGACATTTACTGTACTTGAGGGGGCCAATCACCCGGTTACCGTCTTTATGGATTACAGGAATTTAGAATTCATGCAATCCGCAAAGAGACTGTCTGTGCGACAAGCCAGATGGGCTCTATTCTTTGGAAGATTTCAGTTCCACATCTCATACTGCCCCAGCTCCAAGAATGGGAAGGTTGGTGCCTTGTCATGGTTATTGCATAATCCTTGTTCAGATAAAGAGCAAGAAGAAACTATTCACCCTAAGAAAATTTTCAGGGCGTTACGTTTTCCGCCGATCTCCTCTCACGAATTAAGGGAGCCTACTCATACAACTCTTTTCTTAATAAACCTCCACCGGAAGCTGAACTATTTCTATGTGATGGTCTGTGGAACTGTAAGGACCGTCTATTCGTCCCTAAGGAGGTAAGATTAGAAGTGCTCCAATTAATGCACGACTCCCGACCTGCTGGGCACTCAGGTGTCCTCAAGACACAGGAACTGTTGTCCTGCTCTTTTTGGTGCCCTAAATTAGCACAAGATGTTACAGACTATGTCCTCTCCTGTGAGACCTGTGCTAGGACCAAGACTTCTTGAGCTTCCCCTGTGGATTTGCTGCAGGCTCTTCCAATTCCTACTTGTCCTTGGGGGTCCATATCAATGGATTTTATTGTTGACCTACCCAGAGCAAGTGGACGTGATACCATTCTTGTAGTAGTGGATCAACTTGCAAAGATGGTTCACTTCATTTCTGCACAGAATCTCCCATCAGCAGACCAGACAGCCAAATTGATCGTTAAAGAGGTATTCCGGCTTCACGGGGCTCCAGATGAGATCATATCTGATAGAGGGGTGCAATTCACATCAAAATTTTGGAGGACTTTATGTTCCTCTCTAGGAATTCATTTAAATGTATCATCTGGCTATCATCCACAATCTAATGGCCAGACCGAAAGGACCAATCAGACATTGGAATAATACTTACAATGTTTTGTTTGCCATCTCCAGGATGACTGGATTGATTTTGTACCGCTAGCTGAGTTTTCGTACAACAACTCACAACATTCATTGACACAGAAGAGTCCCTTCTTCTCAAATTTTGGATTTCACCCAACCTTTATTCCTCGTTTTCCATCTTCGGGTCCCATTCCGGCAGTTACAGAGAAATTTGAGATTCTGCGAGACGTCCAGGAGACCCTCAAAGAGACACTTAGTGAGGCTCAAGTATGGTACAAAAGAGCAGCAGACCCTCCCCAGAATTTCACGTTGGAGATAAGGTCTGGCTTTCTACGAGAAATCTATGATTAAAGGTTCCAACCTTTAAATTGGGACAAAAATACATAGGTCCATTTCGTATTTCAGCACTAATAAATCCAGTGTCGTTTAGATTAGAGCTCCGAGAGGCCATCAAAATACACCCTGTTTTTCATACTTCCCTGCTGATGCCATTCTGGGAGAATCCGTTTCTTGGCCAAAACTTCCTCTTCCTAACCCTCTCCTTGTGGATAACGAAGAGGAATTCATTGTGGAGAGAATTTTGGACTCCAGGTTATACCGAGGGAGACTACAGTACCTGGTCCACTGGGAGGGCTATGGCCAAGAGGAGAGGTCCTGGGAACCCAAAGACTTTGTACATGCTCCACGACTAGTCAGAGCTTTCGACCGGAGATATCCAGACAAGCCTAGGAAATATCGTCCGGAGAACGCTCTTGGGAGGGGTAAGTAATGTCATGTTGTAGCCTGCAGTACACATGCTTATCCACCGGGACTGCTGCTACTCTGCTAGCTCTTTCAAAGAACATTCCAGACCCTGAAACCTGACACCTCTGCACCTGTGTTCTACCTCTCAGCCTGCCTATTTAAACCTCTCTTTCCTGTTCCTCTCTTTTCTGTTTATACTGATTCCTCCAGCTCCTGCTAGGTTCCTGTATTCGCTGCTGTTGTTGCTATTGGTATAACGAAACCTTTTACCATTGTATCCATTAAAAGGTATCGCAACCTACAAAGTATCATATCTGTCTTGTGTAATGCCAACTGCGTACTCACCACCAAGGTGAAGGGTCATTTCCACGAGATGCAGCCAATCAGTCCGGACACGGCTAACTGAGCAGGGGGAGGAGCGAGGAGAAGGGGGGAGGAGGGAGAATTGCGAGGAGACGGGGGGAGAGGAGCGAGGAGACGGGAGGAGGAAAGAGGAGACCGGGGGGAGAGGAACGAGGAGTCGGGGGAGAGGAACGAGGAGACGGGGGGAGAGGAACGAGGAGACGGGGGGAGAGGAACGAGGAGACGGGGGGAGAGGAACGAGGAGACGGGGGGAGAGGAACGAGGAGACGGGGGAGAGGAACGAGGAGACGGGGTGAAGGAACGAGGAGACGGGGGTGAAGGAACGAGGAGACGGGGGAGAGGACCGAGGAGATGGGGGGAGAGCGAGGTGACGGGGGGGAAGGAGCGAGGTGACGGGGGGAAGGAGCGAGGTGACGAGGGGAAGGAGCGAGGTGACGGGGGAAGGAGCGAGGTGACGGGGGGAAGGAGCGAGGTGACGGGGGGAAGGAGCGAGGTGACGGGGGGGAAGGCTGAGGTGACGGGGGGAAGGAGCGAGGTGACGGGGGAAGGAGCAAGGTGACGGGGGGAAGGAGCGAGGTGACGGGGGAAGCGAGGTGACGAGTGGGAGCGAGGTGATGGGGGGACAGGAACAAGGAGATGGGTGGAGAGAAACGAGGACACGGGGGAGAGGAAAGAGGAGACGGGGGACAGGAAAGAGGAGACGGAGGGAGAGGAACGAGGAGACGGGGAGGGAATGAGAAGACGGGGGAGAGGAACGAGGAGATAGGGGGAAGTAACGAGGAGACGGGGGAGAGGAATGAGGAGATGGGGAAGGAACGAGGAGACGGGGAAGGAACGAGGAGACGGGGAAGGAACGAGGAGATGAGGAAGGAACGAGGAGATGGGGGGAAGGAACGAGGAGATGGGGGGAAGGAACGAGGAGATGGGGGAAGGAATAAGGAGATGGAAATATCGTCCGGAGAACATTCTTGGGAGGGGTAAGTAATGTCATGTTGTAGCCTGCAGTACACATGCTTATCCACCGGGACTGCTGCTACTCTGCTAGCTCTTTCAAAGAACATTCCAGACCCTGAAACCTGACACCTCTGCACCTGTGTTCTACCTCTCAGCCTGCCTATTTAAACTTCACTTTCCTGTTCCTCTCTTGTCTGTTTATACTGGTTTCTCCAGCTAGGTTCCTGTATTCGCTGCTGTTGTTGCTATTGCTATAACGAAACCTTTTACCATTGTATCCATTAAAAGGTATCGTAACCTACAAAGTATCATATCTGTCTTGTGTAATGCCAACTGCGTACTCACCACCAAGGTGAAGGGTCTTTTCCACGAGACGCAGCCAATCAGCCCGGACACGGCTAACTGAGCAGGGGGAGGAGCGAGGAGAAGGGGGGAGGAGGGAGAGTTGTGACGGTATGGCGGGGGGAGAAGTGAGGGGGGGGAAGAGTGAGGAGGGAGAATTGCGAGGAGACGGGGGGAGAGGAGCGAGGAGACGGGGGGAGGAACGAGGAGACGGGGAGAGGAACGAGGAGACGGGGGGAGAGGAACGAGGAGACGGGGGAGAGGAACGAGGAGACGGGGGGAGAGGAACGAGGAGACGGGGGGAGAGGAACGAGGAGACGGGGGAGAGGAACGAGGAAGAGGGACGGGGGAGAGGAGAGGAACGAGGAGACGGGGGGAGAGGAGACGGGGGAAGAGGAATGGGGGAAGAGGAGACGGGGGAGAGGAACGAGGAGACGGGGGTGAAGGAACGAGGAGACGGGGGTGAAGGAACGAGGAGACGGGGGAAGAGGACCGAGGAGATGGGGGGGAGAGGAACGAGGAGACGGGGGAGAGGATCGAGGAGACGGGGGAAGAGCGAGGTGACGGGGGGAAGGAGCGAGGTGACGGGGGGAAGGAGCGAGGTGACGGGGGGAAGGAGCGAGGTGACGGGGGAAGGAGCGAGGTGACGGGGGGAAGGAGCGAGGTGACGGGGGGAAGGAGCGAGGTGACGGGGGGAAGGAGCGAGGTTACGGGGGGAAGGAGCGAGGTGATGGGGGGACAGGAATGAGGAGACAGGAGGGAGAGGAACGAGGAGATGGGTGGAGAAAAACGAGGACACGGGTAGAGGAAAGAGGAGACGGGGGACAGGAAAGAGGAGACAGGGAGGGGGAGGAACGAGGAGACGGGGAGGGAACGAGAAGACGGGGGAGAGGAATGAGGAGACGGGGAAGGAACGAGGAGATAGGGGGAAGTAACGAGGAGACGGGGGAGAGGAACGAGGAGACGGGGAAGGAACGAGGAGACGGGGAAGGAACGAGGAGACGGGGAAGGAACGAGGAGACGGGGAAGGAACGAGGAGATGGGGGGAAGGAACGAGGAGATGGGGGAAGGAATGAGGAGATGGGGAAGGAACGAGGAGATTGGGAAGGAACGAGGAGATGGGGGAAGGAACGAGGAGATGGGGGAAGGAACGAGGAGATGGGGGGAAGGAACAAGGAGGCAGGGGTGAAGGAACGAGGAGATGGGGAAGGAACGAGGAGACGAGGGAAGGACCGAGGAGATGGGGGAAGGAACGAGGAGATGGGGGGAGGAGACGGGGGTGAAGGAACGAGGAGACAGGGGGAAGGAACGAGGAGATGGGGGAAGAGGACCGAGGAGATGTGGGGGAGAGGAGATGGGGGGAGAGGAACGAGGAGACGGGGGTACGAGGAACGAGGAGACGGGGGAACGAGGAGACGGGAACGAGGAGACGGGGAAGAGGACCGAGGATACAGGGGAAGAGGAACGAGGAGATGGGGGGGAGAGGAGCGAGGAGACGGGAGGAGAGGAGCGAGGAGACAGGAGGAGAGGAGCGAGGAGATGGGAGGAGAGGAGCAAGGAGAAAGGGGGAGAGGAGCAAGGAGACGGGGGAGAGGAGCGAGGAGACGGGTGAAGAGGAGCGAGGAGACGGGGGAAGAGGAGCGAGGAGATGGGGGGAGAGAAGCGAGGAGACGGGGGACAGGAGCGAAGAGACGGGGAAGGAACGAGGAGACGGGGAAGGAACGAGGAGATGGGGGGAAGGAACGAGGAGATGGGGGAAGGAATGAGGAGATGGGGAAGGAACGAGGAGATGGGGGAAGGAACGAGGAGATGGGGGAAGGAACGAGGAGATGGGGGAAGGAACGAGGAGATGGGGGGAAGGAACAAGGAGACAGGGGTGAAGGAACGAGGAGATGGGGAAGGAACGAGGAGACAGGGGAAGGAACGAGGAGATGGGGGAAGGAACGAGGAGATGGGGGGAGGAGACGGGGTGAAGGAACGAGGAGACAGGGGGAAGGAACGAGGAGATGGGGGAAGAGGACCGAGGAGATGTGGGGGAGAGGAGATGGGGGGAGAGGAACGAGGAGACGGGGGTACGAGGAACGAGGAGACGGGGGAACGAGGAGACAGGGGAACGAGGAGACGGGAACGAGGAGACGGGAACGAGGACCGAGGATACAGGGGAAGAGGAACGAGGAGATGGGGGGGGAGAGGAGCGAGGAGACGGGAGGAGAGGAGCGAAGAGACAGGAGGAGAGGAGCGAGGAGATGGGAGGAGAGGAGCAAGGAGATGGGAGAGAGGAGCGAGGAGACGGGGGAAGAGGAGCGAGGAGACGGGGGGAGAGGAGACGGGGGACAGGAGCGAGGAGACGGGGGGAGAGGAGCGAGGAGACGGGGGACAGGAGCGAGGAGACGGGGAGAGAGGAGACGGGGGGAGAGGAGTGAGGAGATAAAGGGGGGAAGAGGAGCAAGGTGATGGAAGGGAAGAGGAGCAAGGTGATGGAAGGGAAGAGGAGCAAGGAGATAGAAGGGAAGAGGGGCAAGGAGATGAGTGGAAGAGAAGCGAGGAGAAGGAGGGGAGAGGAGTGAGAAGACAGAGAGAGGAGTGAGAAGACGGAGAGGAGCGAGGAGACGGGGAGAGGAGCGAGGAGACAGGTGGAGAGGAGTGAGGAGACGGGGGTGAGAGGAGCGAGCAAAGAGACGGGGGAGAGGAGTGAGGAGACGGGGAGGAGAGGAGCAAGGAGAAAGGGGGAGAGGAGCGAGGAGACGGGGAGAGGAGCGAGGAGACAGGGTGAGAGGAGACAGGAGACGTGGGGAGTGAACAAGGAGATAAGGGGGTAAGAGGAGCGAGGTGATGGAGGGAAAGAGGAGCAAGGAGATGAGTGGAAGAGAAGCGAGGAGGAGGGGAGAGGAGTGAGAAGACAGGGAGAGGAGAGACGAGTAAGAAGACGGGGAGAGGAGCGAGGAGACAGGTGGAGAGGAGTGAGCGAAGAGACGGGGGAGAGGAGGGGACGGAGAGAGGAGCGAATAGAGGGGGGGAGAGGAGCGAGCAAAGAGACGGGGGTGGGGGAAGAGGAGCGAGGAGACAGTTGGAGAGGACCAAGGAGGGGGGGAAGGAGATGGGGTAGAGGAGTGAGGAGATGGGGGGAGAGGAGTGAGGAGGCGGGGGAGAGGAGCAAAGAGGTGGATGGAGAGGAACGAGGAGGGGGCGAGTGAATAAGGAGATAAGGGGGGGAAGAGGAGCAAGGTGATGGAAGGGAAAGGAGCAAGGAGATGAGTGGAAGAGAAGCGAGGAGAAGGAGGAGTGAGAAGACAGGGAGAGGAGTGAGAAGATAGGGGGAGAGGAGCGAGGAGACCGGTGGAGAGGAGCATGCAAAGAGACGGGGGAGAGGAGATGGGGGCGAGAGGAGTGAGGAGACGGGGGAGGAGAGGAGCAAGGAGAAAGGGGGAGAGGAGCGAGGAGAGGGGGTGAGGAGCGAGGAGACGGGGGGAGAGGAGTGAGGAGGCAGGGGAGAGGAGCGAAGAGGCAGGTGGAGAGGAACGAGGAGACGGGAGGGGAGTGAACAAGGATATAAGGGGGGGAAGAGGAGCAAGGAGATGAGTGGAAGAGAAGCGAGGAGAAGGAGGGGAGAGGAGTGAGAAGACCGGGAGAGGAGAGACGAGTGAGAAGATAGGGGGAGAGGAGTGAGAAGACGGGGAGAGGAGCGAGGAGACAGGTGGAGAGGAGCAAGGAGACAGGTGGAGAGGAGTGAGGAGACGGGGAGGAGCGAGGAGACAGGTGGAGAGGAGCGAGGAGACGGGGAGAAGCGAGGAGACAGGTTGGTAGGAGCGAGGAGACGGGGAGAGGAGCGAGGAGACGGGGAGGAGCGAGGAGACGGGGAGAGGAATGAAGAGAGGGGGGGAGAGGAGCGAGCAAAGAGACAGGGGTGGGGGAAGAAGAGAGGAGACAGGGGGAGAGGACCAAGGAGGCGGGAGGGGGGGAAGGAGACAGGGGTAGAGGGGTGAGGAAATGGGAGAAAGGGAAGGGGAGAAGAGGGGGGAGAGTGAAAAAGACGTCAGAAAAAAATTAAGATTCCTACTCATCATGAAAAATGTAAACATCACATTATCCCTACAGCTACACACCTACCCCTGCTCACACGCTGCCCCTACCTCACACCCCTTCTCACACGCTGCACCTACCTCACACCCCTTCTCACATCCTGCACCTACCTCACATGCTGCCCCTACCTCACACGCTGCACCTACCTCATACCCCTTCTCACACGCTGCACCTACCTCACACCCACCTCACACGCTGCCCCTACCTCACACGCTGCACCTACCTCACACCCACCTAACACGCTGCCCCTACCTCACACCCCTTCTCACATGCTGCACCTACCTCACACCCACCTAACACCCCTTCTCACACGCTGCATCTACCTCACACCCCATTCTCACATTCTGCACCTACCTCACACGCTGCCCCTACCTCACACGCTACACCTACCTCACACCCACCTCACACACTGCCCCTACCTCACACCCCTTCTCACACGCTGCACCTACCTCACACCCCGCCCCTACCTCACACGCTGTCCCTACCTCACACGCTGCCCCTACCTCACACCCACCTCACACGCTGCCCCTACCTCACACGCTGCACCTACCTCACACGCACCTCACACGCTGCCCCTACCTCACACCCCTTCTCACACGCTGCCCCTACCTCACACCCCTGCGCACACACTGCACCTACCTCACACGCTGCACCTACCTCACATGCACCTCACACGCTGCACCTACCTCACACCCCTTCTCACATGCTGCCCCTACCTCACATGCTGCCCCTACCTCACACCCCTGTGCACACACTGCACCTACCTCACACACTGCACCTACCTCACACGCTGCACCTACCTCACACCCCTTCTCACACGCTGCACCTACCTCACACCTCGCCCCTACCTCACACCCCTTCTCACACCCTGCACCTCGCTCACCTCACACGCTGCACCTACCTCACACCCCTTCTCACACGCTGCACCTACCTCACACCGCTTCTCACACGCTGCACCTACCTCACACCCCTTCTCACACGCTGCACCTACCTCACACTCCTTCTCACACGCTGCACCTACCTCACACCCCTTCTCACACGCTGCACCTACCTCACACCCCTTCTGACACGCTGCACCTACCTCACACCCCTTCTCACACGCTGCACCTACGTTGGCGCCCCCCTTGTGTCCACCTTCTAAACTAATCTGAATAGTCCACGTTCAACCAAGTGTGTAAATATTCCAGGAGATCCCCATCTCACTAATCTACAGTATGCGCTTGTACATTACACTCAGCCTGCTGTGTCCGTCAGTCGCCCCACATTCCGATTAGATTGAAAGCTCTTTGGTGCAGAGACTCCCTTTCTCTCAATATTACATTGATTCACTTAACCATCTGTATTATTATATTCCCTGTGCTGTAATTGTATAGTTATGTTTCTAGAGATGCGTGTCTGGTTAGCGCTAGAAGAATAAAAGTGTACATACAAGTTATACTGCAATATATACATATATACATAAACACATATACCATATACCATATACACCCTCAGAGCGATAATAACACGATACCAATAACCACAGGGGAGCTAGGAGGCTGCAAAATGTGCTGCATTCCCCTGAATCTCAGGATCGGGGCTCGGGCCCACCCTCTGCTCTAACAAATAGCCAAGTCTTTCCATGGCTTGAATTAGACACTGGGTCTTAGCCTGATCTCCAAGACATCACCACTTTCCACGATAACCCTACTACCGAGTGTAATCCAATAATAACCCTACTACTGAGTGCAATCCCATGATAACCCTACCACTGAGTGTAATACAATAATAACCCTACTACTGAGTGCAATTCCATGATAACCCTACCACTGAGTGTAATCCAATAATAACCCTACTACTGAGTGCAATCCCATGATAACCCTACCACTGAGTGTAATCCAATAGTAACCCTACTACTGAGTGCAATCCCATGATTACCCTACTACTGAGTGCAATCCCATGATAACCCTACCACTGAGTGTAATCCAATAATAACCCTACTACTGAGTGCAATCCCATGATAACCCTACTACTGAGTGCAATCCCATGATAACCCTACCACTGAGTGCAATCCAATAATAACCCTACCACTGAGTGTAATCCAATAATAACCCTACCACTGAGTGTAATCCAATAATAACCCTACCACTGAGTGTAATCCAATAATAACCCTACTACTGAGTGCAATCCCATGATAACCCTACCACTGAGTGTAATCCAATAATAACCCTACTACTGAGTGCAATCCCATGATAACCCTACCACTGAGTGTA
The DNA here is from genome assembly GCF_040206685.1 of Ascaphus truei. Classification (NCBI taxonomy): domain Eukaryota; kingdom Metazoa; phylum Chordata; class Amphibia; order Anura; family Ascaphidae; genus Ascaphus; species Ascaphus truei. The sequence continues at coordinate 222,314 of NW_027456955.1, forward strand.
ATCCAATAATAACCCTACTACTGAGTGCAATCCCATGATAACCCTACTACCGAGTGCGATCCCATGATAACCCTACTACCGAGTGTCATCCAACGATAACCCTACTACCGAGTGCTTCCAATAATAACCCTACTACCGAGTGTTACTACACTATATATATATATATATATATATATATATATATATATATATATATATATATACACATATACACACATGTCCTGCCAATAATAATATACAATACATCATGTTATGCTGTGATCTATACATTATTATACTGTGATATTAATGCCGCCTGCAGCACCTCTCACTTATAAATCTTAGTGTCTGACACCAATCCGTGGTGTATCTGATATCTGAGTATAGGATTTGTACCGGAGACTGACTGTCCGGCTCTGAGCGACACTCCCCATGTGAGCAGAACATGGGGAGACTTACAGAGAATCCGGCCCAGGACGGACAGGAGTGTTTGATCTTCAGAGACGGGGTAATGGTGGTGGCCACAAGGCTGAAGGTCACGATCAGAACCCCCAGAGTGACTTGGACAAAGCCCAGAGCCAGCAGCATGTGTGACCAGGTCCTGTGGAGTCTGAGCTGGGACAGACTGCGTGATGTCCGAGCGGTCAGGGAAAGGCTGGAGTCTGTGGGGGAGGGCATGACTGTGCAAGAGGACAACAAAGGGTCTCAGAACAGCAGACAAATGGCAATCTTCATCAGGAAGAGCCCCCCAGCCTGGGAACATTGAGGGGTACTGGGGAGAGACCCCCCAACACTAACATCTTGTCAGGACGGGAAATCCGCATCTGCACCAAGATTTGAGCTCATCTTACATGCATCAGCACAACAGGAACCCCACGCAGGACACGGTCCGTGGATATTAAGCCACAAAGTCCCCCGCCCAATAACGCACAGATCCCAGAGCAAGATTATTACAGATTGAAATACTTGGGCAGCGGCGCGGAGACATTGAAGTAAAAAAGTCCCTCTCTCTGAGCAGAAAATGTCCGGTTCAGATCCGATGTCCTCACACGCTACATAGTGACCTGGAGCGGAGCCGGACAGGCGGCGGCACAACGCGCTGCTCCCGGGAGCAGGGGGGCTCGGATTCTTCCCTTCCACACACTGCACTGACCGATCAATAGAGATGTGCGATTATAGATCATGATCTGGATTGCTCGTTCCTATAGACTGGAGGTAACAGGACGGCTCTCAGGCCAGTCCTGAGCCAGAAACCGCACAGCCCCAAATAATCCGCAGTCACCTTCTCATTGCTGCTTACACGGAATAGGGAGAGGGAACCCTGTATTGTGCAGGCTCAGACTGTCCATTGGGAATGGTATATTGCAGGCGGGTGCTTGTTGGGAGCAGCGCTAAGAGCTCCGGGTGTTGGGGGGAGAAGACTCTTCCCAGCTGTGCTCCTGGAAGCTCTCAGCACGTATAATAATCCTCCGGGACTTCAACGTGACGGACCCTACACGGACTTCTCCGGACTCAATGCAGGTGCGGGCATCTCCCAACCGGTCCCATGTATTCCAATGCATTCATCTGCAATCCCGGGCAACGCCGGGTATATCAGCTAGTACATATATATATATATTATCCCTTCAGTCCTGTGGGGAGTGTGAGCGCTGCAGGGGAGTGTGAGCTACAGGGGAGTGTGAGCGCTGCAGGTGAGTGTGATAGCTGCAGATAAGTGTGAGCGCTGTCTGTCACTGCTCACAGGACCTGCCCTGGGATGAGCATCCTTATCTCTCTCCTTCTGCACCACTCTGCACATCCAAGCCCCCCACCCGCAAGGCATGATGGGAGCTGTAGTCTGCTGTGTGGGTGACGTCAGCTTTTAAAGGTACATGCACCCAAAAACTGCTGCAGAAATCCTTCCATCTTCCCCTTCCTATATCCTGAGATCTTACTAATAATGTGTCAGAGCCCGCATGGAAGCATGTTCATGACGTTCCAGCTCTCTGCGCATCTGCTTCTTCTCCCCTCCTAATATGCTTCCAGTAACCCAAGCCTGCTGGGAAAGGAAATCCCAGGGAGGCAGTCATCTTTAATGTGACCCACTGTTCATGCATGTGCTTTCGCAGCTATTTTATGTAACAATTTTGTGCACGTAAAACACAGATGAACCCACAGACTTTACAGTGACGGCTGGCACGGAAGGGGTTAACATGCAGCTCCCTGCGCTTTGTGTATCACTCATTTCCAATAAAGGATAACGATAATACAGGAATATGATCGCCCCAGGAAACCTCGGCCCAAGAGCTCACAATCCATGTGTATTTTGGCCCGTTTGGGATCCATGTTTTCAGTTAATTACAGGACTGTCTCCAATCTGATGAAACTTAACAAATACATTGAGAGAATCTGTGACATTTACCTGCGCGGCGTCCTGTATCTCTGTCTCACGCGTTATTTTATTTGTACAAACATCAATGAATACTTACCAAGCATAATCCAAACACAAATTAGTCATACTCAGCAGTACTGCACAGTGCGGCTGTTCTTAGTCCTCTCCCCTCCTCCTCCTCCTTTCTCTGATCCCATCCCCCATTCTCTCTCATCCCATCCCCCACCCCCACTCTCTCTCATCCCATCACTGCCCCCCACTCTCTCTCATGCCCTCCCCCCTACTCTCTCACCCCATCCCTCCCCACCTCTCGCTCTCATCACATCACTCCCTTCCCCCACTCTCATCCCATCACTCCCCCTCACTCTCATCCCATCACTCCCCCCCATCTCTCTGATCCCATCACTCCTTCCCCACTCTCTGATCCCATCACTCCTTCCCCCCTCTCTGATCCCATCACTCCTTCCCCATTCTCTCATCCCATCACCCCCCCCCCCACGCCCTGATCTCATCACCCCCCCCCACTCTCTGATCCCATCACTCCCCCACTCTCTCTGATCCCATCACTCCCCCACTCTCTCTGATCCCATCACTCCCTCCCCACTCTCTGATCCCATCACCCCCCCACCACCACCACCACCACCACTCTCTGGTCCCATCACTCCCTCCCCCCTCTCTCATCCCATTACTCCCCCCTCTCTCTGATTCCATCACTCCCCCCACTCTCTCTGATGCCATCACTCCCCCCCACTCTCTCTGATCCCATCACTCCCCCCCACTCTCTCTGATCCCATCACTCCCCCCCACTCTCTGATCCCATCACTCCCCCCCACTCTCTGATCCCATCACTCCCCCCCACTCTCTGATCCCATCACTCCCCCCCCACTCTCTCTGATCCCATCACTCCCCCCCCACTCTCTCTGATCCCATCACTCCCCCCCACGCTCTGATCTCATCACTCCCCCCCACTCTCTTTCATCCATCCCTTCCTCAACTTTCTCTGATCCCATCACTCCCCCCCACTCTCTGAACCCATCACTCCCCCCCACTACTCCCCCCCACTCTCTCATCCCATTACTCCCAGACTCTCTGATCCCATCACTCCCCCCCACTCTCTCATCACATCCGTCCCCCCCACTCTCTCATCACATCCCTCTCCCCACTCTCTCTGATTCCATCACTCCCCCCACTCTCTCTGATCCCATCACTCCCCCCACTCTCTCTCATCCCATCACTCCCCCCACTCTCTCTCATCCCATCACACCCCCCTCCCCCCGACACTCTCTGGTCCCAACACCCCCTTCTCTCTCTCTCAACCCATCACTCCCCTCCACACTCTGATCCCATCACTCCCCCACCCCACACTCTCTCATCCCATCACTCCCCCCACTCTCAACCCATCATTCCCCCCACTCTCTCAACCCATCATTCCCCCCCACTCTTTCTGATCCCATCACTCCCCCCACTCTCTCTGATCCCATCACTCCCCCCACTCTCTCTCAACCCATCACTCTCCTCCCTCCCACTCTCTCTGATCCCATCACTCCCCCCCACTCTCTGATCCCATCACTCCCCCCCACTCTCTGATCCCATCACTCCCCCCCACTCTCTGATCCCATCACTCCCCCCCCACTCTCTCTGATCCCATCACTCCCCCCACGCTCTGATCTCATCACTCCCCCCCACTCTCTTTCATCCCATCCCTTCCTCAACTTTCTCTGATCCCATCACTCCCCCCCACTCTCTGAACCCATCACTCCCCCCACTACTCCCCCCCACTCTCTCATCCCATTACTCCCAGACTCTGATCCCATCACTCCCCCCCACTCTCTCATCACATCCGTCCCCCCCACTCTCTCATCACATCCCTCTCCCCACTCTCTGATTCCATCACTCCCCCACTCTCTCTGATCCCATCACTCCCCCCACTCTCTCTCATCCCATCACTCCCCCCACTCTCTCTCATCCCATCACACCCCCACCCCCCGACACTCTCTGGTCCCATCACCCCCTTCTCTCTCTCTCAACCCATCACTCCCCTCCACACTCTGATCCCATCACTCCCCCCCCCCACACTCTCTCATCCCATCACTCCCCCCACTCTCTCAACCCATCATTCCCCCCACTCTCTCAACCCATCACTCCCCCCCACTCTTTCTGATCCCATCACTCCCCCCACTCTCTCTGATCCCATCACTCCCCCCACTCTCTCTCAACCCATCTCTCCTCCCCCCCACTCTCTCTGGTCCCATCACTCCCCCCCCCCCCCCACTCTCTTTGATCCCATCACTCTCCCCGGCCACACTCTCCGATCCCATCACTCCCCCCCACTCTCTGATCCCATCACTCCCCCCCCACTCTCTGATCCCATCACTCCCCCCCACTCTCTCTCATCCCATCACTCCCCCCCGCCGCTCTCAGTGCTCCCACTGGACCGGCGAGTTTAATGGAAGCCTTTCTCTCAGGATCCTGTAGGATTTTGACGCGTCTCATGTTACAGTCGGCGGAAAAACAAACCCAAACCAATCTATTTTTAATTTTGGCTGTATCCCCATCGTGCTGCGCACGGTTACTGCCCCTAGTTATGGCCCACTGTGTTTGTTACTGCCCCCGTGTGTGTTACTGCCCCTATGTGCTGCGCACGGTTACTGACCCCTGTGTTACTGCCCCCTGTGTGTGTTACTGCCCCCTGTGTGCGTTACTGCCCGTGTGTTACTGCCCTGTGTGTGTGTTACTGCCCCTGTGTGTTACTGCCCCGTGTGTGTTACTGCCCCGTGAGTGTGTGTGTGTTACTGCCCCCTGTGTGTTACTGCCCCCTGTGTGTGTTACTGCCCCGTGTGTGTGTGTTACTGCCCCCTGTGTGTGTGTGTTACTGCCCCCTGTGTGTGTGTGTGTGTTACTGCCCCCTGTGTGTCTGCCCACTGTGTTACTGCTCCATGTGTGCGTTACTGACCCTGTGTGTGTTACTGCCCCATGTGTTACTGCCCCGTGTGTTATATCCTGGGCCTGATCGCACTGCATGTTAGCACTATAGGGGATTGTAGCAGCATACATGTGCAGAGAGGCTGGGACTATGTGTATATAGGATAGTATCAGCATACATGTGCAGAGAGGCTGGGACTGTGTGTATATAGGATAGTATCAGCATACATGTGCAGAGAGGCTGGGACTGCGTGTATATAGGATAGTAACAGCATACATGTGCAGAGAGGCTGGGTCTGTGTGTAGATAGGATAGTATCAGCATACATGTGCAGAGAGGCTGGGACTGCGTGTGTATATAGGATAGTATCAGCATACATGTGCAGAGAGGCTGGGACTGCGTGTATATAGGATAGTATCAGCATACATGTGCAGAGACGCTGGGACTGCGTCTATATAGGATAGTATCAGCATACATGTGCAGAGAGGCTGGGACTGTGTGTATATAGGATAGTATCAGCATACATGTGCAGAGACGCTGGGACTGCGTCTATATAGGATAGTATCAGCATACATGTGCAGAGACGCTGGGACTGCATCTATATAGGATAGTATCAACATACATGTGCAG